>NW_020955656.1:473945-478742 GCF_003031625.1 Empidonax traillii | reverse complement strand
CATATGCCCTGAAGGTGCATGGCCTGCCTGCCCCTCCTGCCGAGTATCAAGCTCCATCTCCTTCTGCTCAGCAGCTTTTCAGAAATCCAGGAATCAGTATCTACAAATTGCTATCACAAGTAATAGAATAAAGTTGCTTTGCTTACACCCTTCATGTCTCAATGTTTGTTATTTTGAGAATCTTCACAAGCCTAGAATACCATTCTCATCCTCTAATGGCCTGATGATATTTCTATACTGCCTATTGCCATTAATATATTTGAAAAAACTCTTTTTATTGTCCCTCACATTTCTGTCAGCTTCAATTCCAGCTGAGCTTTGGCCACATGAAGTTTCTCCCTACAGTGGCAAGCAGTATCTCTGAATTCTTCCCATGTTACTTGACCTTGTTTGCACTAGGAATACATCTTCCTTTTTCACCCGATTTCCAAGAGACGATGCCTGCTCAGCCAAGCCAGCCTTATGCCTCGCCTGCTCAACTTCCGACATTTGGGAACTACCTGCTCCTGTGCTCTTAGGAGGTGATGCTTGAAAAGGGACCAGCACTGATGGACCACATCAGTTGCAAAAACATTTTCCCAGGGGACCTTACTTACTAATTCCCTGAGTAGCCCAAAGTCTGCTTGTCTTCATGTCCAGAGTTGAGATTTTGCTGGCACTTTTCCTCCTGTCAACATACATTTTAAACTTAATCACTATAGCCAAGACAGACACCAATCTCCACTCACGAGATCAAATCTGTTGACAAGCAGCAGACAAAGGAGGACATCTTAGGACCTCCTTTGGAGGTCTTTAGGACCTGTTCCATGAAGTTGTCATCAAGGTTTTTTCTGGCTCTGTAAGGTAGATCGGAGTCAGATATAGGTAGCATAACCCACTGTATGTAAAGCTCCTTTCCAGAGATCATGCTATCAGAGAAGTGTAAAATAAATCAGTGGGAATTTATTACATCATCTCTGTGTTTCTTTTGCAAATCCTCCTGTTGGAATCAAGCTGCATTTTCAAGCACCTGACAGCTTTATTAACTGTTGCTCTTACTCTTGCTGTTTTTGGGGATAATGTGTATTGCAGGCTAATTATGTGTTGTAGAAAATAATGTTTTTTACTATCCCATCATTCAGTTTTACTCAAACTTTTTGTATTTGTGTAATAAGAAGAGTGGAAGAAGAGTCCATGAAGTGTGTTTTCTGTTCCTTTAACTGTTTCCTGTACTGCCACACACAACTGTCTAAAGGTATTCCTAAACATTTCTGTATGTTCTGCTTCATTGCACCTGCCCACCTGACATCTCACCATCAATTAAAAATACATTGTCAAGGGCTGTTGAGCTGATGTTTGCTGACTTTGTTACACATTTCTTGGATTACCAATAATCTGTTTCTGGGCCCTTCCTTTGGCTAGCAGTATATTTTGGAAAAGAAAGACTGTTACCTTGTTTTTAAAGGATACAACTTTTAGATAGAAATTAATGTTATTTTGCTTGGGTATATCTTTTTTTCTGCCCCCAAAAATCCCTTCATTTAGTTTCCTCTACCTTTATGTCAGATATGTGATGCAGAGAATTCAACAAAGGAGTCATGGTAGAGAATACTGATTTTTCAACAAGTTCAGATAGAGCCATGTTTTACAACTTTATCACTTAAATTATGAATCAAAATTAATAAATTATGAGAAAATTGGCCTTATGCAGAATAGTGCACTGAGATCTTTACTTTTTAATCCTATCAATCAAAACTGTGTAATAGCAAGTCGAAAAAGGCTGGATTTTCACAATTTCTTAGGCTCCCAGAGGTCATGCAGATGACTTCTACTTCAAGAAGTATTTGTTGCACATGTCTGCTTATATACTGCTCTCCACCACCAGTAGCCCACAAAAGCAGATGAAGTGAGAATGCACAGCATTTGCAATGGGTAAAATGTCTCTGTTCAGCACTAGTCCTGCTGCCCCTCATCTTTCATGAATGAAGCACATTTAAAATTATCCAGGAATAAACTAATCGTTTATTAACTAATCTCACGACAGGGTGTAATCTGAGCCATGGTATATGATATCCATTTTTGCTGTACGCAGGTGATGTTCAGAACAGAATTGGGGCAATAAAATGGCCTACAGCTTTCATTTCTGTAAATTTTCTGCCTCTATTGAAATCAATGGAGTGGGGAAAATTTATTTAGGTGAGGCAGTTTCTGGGCATAATTCTCCTTTGCCAGTAACTAGTGTTTCTAGTTATAGCTATGCAAAGTGAATGAAAACCCTTCCATTCTGCACTGGTTGTGCTTTATGCCTGCTGTTTTCAATTACTGGTTATCCTTTCACTCTGCAGCTAGCAGACTATGAAAAATTTTTAGTTGTGTGTACATCATGTGGGCTAGGCCTTTTAGGACAGGGTAGTTGCAAGAATCTTTAATATTACAGGTCTAAGTGACTGTAAAAAGCTTTGTAGTTTATATGAACAAACCTATATCTACTAAGGATAAGTAAGCTATATTCAGAATCACAGAATCAGTAATGTTGGAAGGGACCACAGTGGGTCGGTCATCTGGTCCAACTTTCTGGCTCAAGCAGGGAGCACATCCTACAACACATTGTACAGGACTGTATCCCAACAGTTCTTGAATATTCTTATATTAGATTCCACATATAAGCAGACTGAAGAGATCAGAAAAAAAATTGAAAATAATAATTGTTATGTAACAGAATAGATGAATAATTGCTCTGAAGTCCAAATTTTAAACAGTTATACTGCTAAATTAATGGCCAGTCTCTTCGCGAACGAAGAACCGGGGAAGGTCTTTCCACCTTCCAGCCTGCGCATTGGATTTTTTAGGTGAGACACAGTGTGCGCGGAACTGAGCCCACCCTTTAATCCTGAGGTTCGTCTGCCGGGGCCAAGCACGCTTGGACGGTGGCAGCGAGGTCCACAGGACGTAGATGGATTGCCTTACAGGGCTAACGAGCTCCATCTGCCCGGGGAGGTACTCTCTCATTGACACAAAAAAACTTCTGATCTGAGATTGAACAATGATACTGAACAAAAAGTGTGATTCAAAGGAAAAACAATTTTGTTTCAGGGGAATGTTCTTTCTTCTTACGGCAAGAAAGGACTGATATAGTAATCTTTTGAACTAAAACATAAGGCTGTCAAAGTCAGATTGAAAATTACAAAATAAAGTAAGTATAGTAAATATTGTAATGCAGCAAATTTCATGCAGTGTTGCTACACTCTTGTTTATAAGCTATAAGCTGTCTAGAGTGGTTACATTTTAGTTAAGACTTTTTGAAAGGTTTTTGGTTTGTTATAACCTCAAATTAGCATCCAGAGAGAGAGTCACACACTCTTCTCTAAGAGAAATTCTTTAATTTAGTGAGAAAAATAAGATATTTTGACAAAAGGGTTTACTTATAACAGGTAACATATAACTGAAGAAAAGCATTTTACTAAAGCATTCATCACAAAGACCCATCCCACAGGAAACACTCACTATAAAAAGTCAATATACCAGCTTTAGTAACACACAACTCATTGGTTTTAAGTTACCCACAAGAGAACACAAAGAGATTAAAAGTGGCAAAGAAAGAGAGGAGAAAGAGAGAAAGAGAGAGAAGAAAGGAAAAATGGTTACCGACAAGATCTGAGGGTTCTCACGGTGCTAGCTGGAGAGGGAGAAAAGAGGAAGAGAGTTCACATGGATTCTGGTGTATTTATAGAGTTGAGTTTTCCCTCTCAGGCAGAATATCCAGTCAGAGCCTTCCAGGCCAATGAGGTGTGCTATAGCCAACCAGAGGCTGCAGGGGTGTGGTATGGGTGGGCTATCAGGCAGGTCTGCCTTGACTGACAGCCCAGCTACAGGCATTCAGTGATGCCCTGTGCTCTGCATGAGCTGCAGGCTTCTGGCTCTGCCATATACCTGCAGGTCTAGGCCCAGTCCTTCCCACACACACACACACTCACAGTGAGTTGGTTCTGACCCATATCAATAATTCAGTGAAATTTGGATCCAGGATCTCACAAATGTGAGAAACTAAAGCTACTTCATGCTATTTGCAGGTTATCGCCAATCCCTGGACTGAAACATTCTGTAATTAATAAGGTGATATGTTCAATGTGGAATATGATAATGAATTTTTATATACCCTCGCATGAGTCAAGGCAGATATTGCTATTACTTCACATAAAGCCATTCCTTTCTTTTAACTATGACTGCCTCCTATGTTGCGTCTTACAGGTTTTTTTCTTTTTATGGAAGTCCTTCAATCTTCCAAAAAGCATTATTGAACTACTATTTCAGTCCAAAAGATATTTTAATAAGACATGTAATGAATATGCAAGGACAAACTCAAGAAGTGGGCCCATGGGAATCTCATGAGGTTTAGCAAGAGCAAGTGCAAGATGCTGCACTTGGCTCAGGGCAGCCCCCTGTATCAACACAGGCTGGGGGATGAACAGAGGGAGAACGGCCCAGCCAAGAAGGACTGGGGGTGGGTGAGAGGCTGGACATGACCTGGCAATGTGCACTCACAGCTCAGAAAGCCAATTGGATCCTGGGCTGCATCAAAGGCAACATGGCCAGCGGGTTGAGGGAGGGCATTCCGCCCTTCTATTCTGCCCTGCTGAGACCACACTGTGAGTGCTGCATCCAGCTCTGGGATCCTCAGTACAGCAAGGACATCAGCTTACTAGACTGAGTACAGAAGAGGACCACTAAGATGGTAAGAGGGATGGAGCACCTCTCCTGTGAGGAAGGGTAAGAGAATTGGAATTGTTCATTCTGGAAAAGAGAAGGCTTCAGGGTGAT
>NW_020955656.1:431801-473029 GCF_003031625.1 Empidonax traillii | reverse complement strand
GCCCTGCTGAGACCACACTGTGAGTGCTGCATCCAGCTCTGGGATCCTCAGTACAGCAAGGACATCAGCTTACTAGACTGAGTACAGAAGAGGACCACTAAGATGGTAAGAGGGATGGAGCACCTCTCCTGTGAGGAAGGGTAAGAGAATTGGAATTGTTCATTCTGGAAAAGAGAAGGCTTCAGGGTGATCTAGCTGTGGCCTTCCAGTGCCTGAAGGGAGCCTATAAGAAAGATGGAGAAAGATTATTTTACTAGGGCATGTAGAGACAGGACAAGGGGGAATGGTTTCAAAAGGAAAGAGAGTAGGTTTAGATTTGATATTAGGATGAAATTTATTACTGTGAGGTTGGTGAGGCATTGGAACAACTTGCCCAGCTGTGGATGCCCCATCCCTGGAAGTGTTCAAGGCCAGGTTGGATGGAGGTCTAAGCAACCTAGTCTAATGGAATTTGATCCTGCCCGTGGCAAAGGGGTTGGAACCAGATAATCTTTAAGGTCCCTTCCAACCCAGACCATTCTATGATTCCATAATTCTATGATAAATTTTGCATTATACAGGACTCATTTAAATATCTTAATATAGTGATCAGGTATCACAGAGTCTCCAAAATGCCTATATCTGAAATTTTTTCTTCCAGCTGAACTGTCTTCCACTGCATTTAATAAACTAGCACGATTATTTTCTTGTATTCCTGTGTCAGTAGATACAGGGACAGACTTAAACTTTGTCAGGAAAAAGAGTTTGCAAAACCACAAATCTATTATCTTGCCATTGCTAGATATCAACAAATTAACATGTTGGTTTATCTTCCCAACTCAAATGAAGAATTTATTTGGGATGGCTTGATAGTGAAGGGTTGCTTAAGAATCCCTATCAGATGATAACAGCACAATAGATAATTGATGGTACCTAAATGTTGAAATCAGGACTTTTATACTCATCCTAAGAATTCTAACAAAAGAGCTTTACTGGGCATGCTTCTTTGAAATTGAAAGCAGTTTTGCAAAAATTTCCTTCCTATAGTCTAATCTAGAATGCAATTTCTCTGGAAGAAATGTTACTGAAGGCTTTGGCTTTGATCAACTATTATTAGTATAAATACAACTGTATTTGAAAATCTCGTTGTGGTGAGTATAAAAACAAGGCTGTAAAGGAGACATCATCGGAGACCAAACTATTCTAATTCTTTCAGTCACAAAATTGTTTCAGAGCAAGAATTACAGATGACAAATGAGTAATCTCTAAGTACTTAGCTATTATTACCTGGCCCTTGCCAGAGTCAAATCACAACAAATAATTGCAAATAATATTCAGAATGAGGCAGTT
Organism: Empidonax traillii; assembly: GCF_003031625.1. Taxonomy (NCBI): domain Eukaryota; kingdom Metazoa; phylum Chordata; class Aves; order Passeriformes; family Tyrannidae; genus Empidonax; species Empidonax traillii. The sequence continues at coordinate 471,700 of NW_020955656.1, read as the reverse complement.
TGTTTTTTCAAGCTCTTTTCAGCGTATAGTCTTGTAAACAGTTTTTCTCCAACAATTCTCCTGTTTCTCCCCTATAATCTATTTATATTTTTTAATTCTTATGCTGGTGATGGTGATTTATTAAATTTGTCAACGATATTGAGCAAAGAAATTATATCTAAACCTATTAATAAACACCATTTTCTTAGTTTAAAAAAATTAGTCATTCAACATTAGCTGCAACAACCCTGTCCCATGGCTGCCTATCAATTTTGTAGCTGTATGTAGTCCATCATGTACCCAGAAACAATTTTAACTCAGTTTTGATTTTTGTAAAAATTATTTGAATCTTCCTAAAATTTTAAATAAAACTGAAAAAATGCCCTGAAAAATCTCATTCTTCTAGACAATTATGGAAATAGTCTAGATTTAAATGCAAGTTTGGGACCAATATTGTTTTTAGGAATTTATTTTGCATTGTATTATGACAATGCTATCATAGCACAAAATGACAAGAATGCACACTTAATGCATTAGCAGTCTCTTCTGTGAGGACAGTTCTTTTGTTCTTGTTTAAGTAACTTGAAGACATAATTGCTGTTTCATCCCAAAAAGTGCTCTGTCTTCCTCCCATCACTGACACAATGCGGGGAAGCTTGAACTTGACCGGTTGCCCTGTTGTACCCATTCTGAAGACAAAGTCTGTGTTTCCATTTGCTTGCCATAATATAGATCAACTGGTACCAAAAAGACAAGTGGATCAACAAATATACTATTAATGTAATACATTATATATTTTTAATCCAAGAAGATCCCAAAGTGCTCTCTAGACTTGTATGGAGCAGTCACACAATTCTGAAATACAGCTGTCTGACAGTTGAAATTCAGCAGCCACCTTGCACCTAAAACAGCAAACAACAGCTATTCATGGAAGCCTGAATTTCTTCTTAAATTGAAAATATAATGGGATATTACATGGGCATAGGGACATTCTTTGTATCACACAAGGATCTTCAGAGAAAACATTTCTGAGACTTACATGGTTAAATAACTTGAGGACCTGGGCTGTATCCTCATTAGGAAGAGAAGTAGCACAGCTCTGCTCCTCTGCAGCAATATTCATTTTGAACCATCTCACAGAGAAGCATGGCAAAAGGAAGTAGAAAGGAGGTTTAATAATTATATAGATAGGTAGATGGTAAATAGAGCAGGTCTTTCTGAAATACTTCCACCTCAAAAATCAGACTGTTTTGTAACAATGATAGTTTAAACCACCTCTTCTGGTCATCTCACCAAAGCACACAAGTTGTAGAAGTTTGTATCTGTCCAAGTCTGTGACGCATTGGTGAATTTATATGGTTCTGGCCTATTACAACTTAAAATGTCAAAATATCAAGCAAATACCATCTCGTTAAAAAACCAAAAAAACCCCAAAAAACCAATAGTTTAGGTAGAAATTAAATGCAAGTGAACTTCAAAAAAACCACACTGACTCTTCAGCATATAGCAAAATGCAGAGCTAGCCTCGCAGGCAAGATCGTTGAGGCAAAAACTCTGTGGTAGTTTAAAAAACAATTATATACCATCATGGAAATGGTAATATATATATTAAAGATTCATAGTATCATATGCAATCACACAACACCTACAGGACAGACAAAGGATAAGAGCCAGCCAGCATGGGTTTAGGAAGGGCAGGTCCTGTCTGACCAACCTGATCTTTTATGATCAGGTGACCCACCTGGTGGATGAGGGGAAGGCTGTGGATGTGGTCTATGATGATTTCAGCAAAGCCTTTGACACTGTTTCCCATAATATACTCCTGGAAAAGCTGGCAGCCCATGGCTTCGACAGGGGCACTCTGTGCTGGGTCAGGAACTGGCTGGAGGGCCGGGCCCAGAGAGTGCTGGTGAACAGGGCTGCATCCAGCTGGTGGCCGGTCACCAGTGGTGTCCCTCAGGGATCAGTGTTGGGCTCAGTCCTGTTTAATATCTTTACTGATGATCTGGATGAGGAGAACAAGTGTATCATTAGGAAATTTACAGATGACATGAAGCTGGGGGGGAGTGTTGATCTATTGGAAGGAAGGACAGCTCTGCAGAGGGATCTGGACAAGTTGGAGAGATGGTCTGATTCCAACAGGATAAGGTTCAAGGCGGCCAAGTGCCGGGTCCTGCACTTTGACCACAACAATCTCCTGCAGCGCTACAGACTGGGGACAGAGTGGCTGGAGAGCAGCCAGGCAGAAAGGGACCTGGGAGCTTGGATTGACAGGAGGCTGAACATGAGCCAGCAGTGTGCCCAGGTGGCCAAGAAGGCCAGTGGCATCCTGGCGTGGATTAGGATCAGTGTGGCCAGCAGGAGCAGGGAAGGGATTCTTCCCGTGTACCAGTGCTGGTGAGGCCACAGCTGGAGTGCTGTGTCCAGTTCTGGGCCCCTTGGTTCAGGAAGGACATTGAGGTGCTGGAGCAGGTCCAGAGAAGAGCAACCAGGCTGGTGAAGGGACTTGGGCACAGATCCTGTGAGGAGAGGCTGAGGGAGCTGGGATTGTTTAGCCTGGAAAAGAGAAGGCTCAGGATTGACCTCATCACTCTCTACAACTACCTGAAAGGAGGTTGTAGCCAGGTGGGGGTTGGTCTCCCAGGCCCCTTCTTTCTCCCTTTCTACAGATCGAGAATCTACTACAACTTGTTTAAAAAACATTTCAGAAAAATGGCATATTTTCACAGCTTATCAGACTGGAACAGAACCCCAGCCTCTGCAGTAAAGATCATAAGGCCTATGGCTGCGTCTGCTATATCAGTATAGCATGCAAGTGCCAGCACTGAAGAGTAGAAATAGCTTCCAAATGCTTTTCTTCCTATGGCAACATTCACACCAAATAAAAGGTCAAACCTTAAGACTAGGTGTTTAGTAATGGGTGTTGCAAGTGCAGAAACATATCTGATGAATCCATTACTTTAACCAGACTGTTACATATCAGATCAACAAATATTTGCAATCAATCTTTGCAAATATTTGGGTAAGTAACATAACTAAGGACAACACATTTTAATCAGGTCATTCAGATACCCAGAGACTTAAAAGATGTCTTTCAACTGATTTTTATACTGTATCAAAACACAGTAAGCAATGCCATCTACTTTATAACTCACATATAATTGTGTAATTACACTGGAAGCACTGAAATGAACTTAAAGCTTGGAAATAAATACACTTACTAATATCCTAAAGAGAATCTAGTCCATAAAGCACATATTTTCATGTGAATCACTATCTTCACTGGAATGACCTAAATGCCCAGAAGAACAAACTCTTTGAAAATATTAGAGAAAGAGATAGTAAGAGGGAAACATAAAACCATCAGAAAGAAAAGAACAATGAAATTATTTTCCAGTATTTTTTGCAGCGTTAAATACATTTTGAAAGCTTGTGTTACACTATGAAAGCCAGAAGACACCACAAAGCAGATAGCCAGGCCTGGCTATCAGCTGAAGTCACAATTTTTCTGGCTAGGGAGTGCTCAACTCAGAACAAAGTCTTTGAACATGGGATGGTGTCCCTGTTGGGAGAAAAAATGCATGAAGTGCTTTTATATTTCCCTGTGAGTATGGACCATCTTGTAGGTTACATTGACAAGTTGACAAGCACATCAAGTTCTCTGTAGCTACTACTCATCTTTTTGTGCAGATGAATTTAAATTATAGATAATTAATTGCTGTTTAACTGGACCCCTCAGCTCATTAACCAGAATAAGAAAAGATTTGTTGCTCTTTTAACTAGATAGATTCCTTCCATTGGGAATATTAATGGTCTCATTAGACAAGGCTTCCTAGTGATTCTGCTCTTGGAGTGGTGCTATTAAACTGAAGCTAAAGCTTCAGAAGAAGATAAAGTTTTATTTCAGAAAAATATACTGCTGATTCAGACAGGTTGACCTGGTGATCGAATAGATCTTTCTCAGCTTTAATGAAATACTATACTAGCTCAGGAACATCACCAAAACCTGCATTTGAAAGGCAAGCTATCAGTTTTCTGCTAAGCTTTCCTGTGCAATGTTTCAGAATAATGGAGCAAACAGCAAAAGATCCTTGCCTCAAGAACAGTCTGCTTTAATCAAGGCTGAATTCAGACCTGACCAGAATAGTGACGGCATTGAGCAAAAGCTCAGGATCTTTCTTTAACCTCACAAATATTGGGTGATAGGAAGAAGTGCTATACTTTCCCTTCATTGACATAAGGACTATTTTGTGGACACAGCATTCACTTTTCTTTGTACAACGATAAGGTCAGTAAGCCAGAGTAAACCTTTATGTCACTGTGGCAGAACTATACTCAGTCACACATCATCAGCTGTGTTGCAGGTAGAGCTGGATGGTCTGGAAAAAAAACATCAATACTACAATTGAACATCTTTTACCATTTTACTAGTTGTACAAAACTGAGAGATAGGTGCTTCCTGAGCAACAGCTAGCAATGTCTTTTTCCTGCTGGCAATTTACCTGAAATAGAGATTTTAATTCATCTCTCCTTCATGAGTTCTTCGTATATGTCTTTTGAAAACTGTTCAGAATTCAAAAGGAGTGTCACTTTAGCTGTAATTAGCCTGTTTTCCTGTGTGGGTGCATCTGTACCCACCTTTCCTGAAAAATTTTGAAAGATCATTTTCTTGAAAAAATCTAGCAGAAGAGCAGAGGTTTCAAGGATATGAGCTATCTACACATTCTGTGAAAATAGATGGCTAGTTAAATGGCTGCTTTACTTAGATTTATCTTTTTAATATCATTGGTAGAGAAAAGAGTTTATTGCTAGATTTCTCTGAGATATGCACCAAATGGTTTAAGTGAATATCTCCATACTGTGAAAAGATAATGAACAAACTTTCAGCATCTTTGAGTCTGGAAAATCCAATGATCATAGAGATTCAGCCTTCATTAATTCCCATCTGAAGCATTAGCTGCTGGAGTCATGCTACTTAAAAGAATAGTCTGACTTACATTTTCTGAAAAGTCTACTTCTTAAGACAGTAGAAGAAAACTTGAAAACTACTCCAAGTGTGTTATATGAACCAAAAAAAAACAAAGCAGCAAATAATCTGCCATCACATTTTCACACAGTCTTTTAAAAACGAATAAATAAATAAATAAATAAATAAATAAAACCCAAAAAAAACAAATGTCATGATTTAGGAATGGTATTCCCCAGTTTTGTCTTCGCACTTAAAACACCTCAGACCATGCACCGCTCACTCACTTCCAGTTCTTTTCCTTACAATGGGGTGGAGAGGAGAATGCAAGCCACAAAAAGATAAAGATCACAGGTTGAGATAAGAACAATTTACTGGAAACAGTAATAAGAAAAACTAACAACAGCAATACTAATAGCAGAGTGCTCAAGAGAGGCAAATGATTCACATGTGATTGCCCCCCATGTGGAACCCGGCACTCCAAAATCACAGACTCTGGCAAACCAGAATAAGAAGTGACCCCCCTGTGCATGGTGTGATGTGATATAGAAACCCCTCAGGGTACTGACTACTGCAAAAATTTACCCTGGACACCAAAACAAAACCCAGACAAACAAAACAAGAAACCCCTCGGTAAAAGCAACGCACACACACACAAGGCTACACATAAAAATAAACTTTATGGCTTTGTTACTTCTTTACTATTTTTCACGTAATTGGGGACAATAATATGATGGATTCCTTTAAACTGTGAAATATAACATCACCTTGTTTATTTGTTAAACAATGGATCAGAGGAGCACCCCTACATTCTACTGCTTGCAAATTACCTCTTTTCTGTTACTTATTTTTAAAAAATCAATAACTGAGCTTTGCAATAAAGCATAAAGCTTTATAAACACTGAGTATAGTGTTTATATAATTACTGATTGTAAAATCTTACTATTCTTGAACTGCTTGTTAAGACTTCTAATGAAAATGAATTTCACTGATCACACAAATTTTAACTCTTTGCTGAATGTACATATTTTTGACATGTTTAATAAAAATTTGTTTGCATTCTTCCCTGGGAAAACAGCAAGAAGAAAACATGGTGATAGATATTTTTATCAGAAGTCTAATAAAGTCCAAGACAAAGGTCTGATATAATGCTAACATCATAGCATAAACTTTCCAGTAGAGAATTTTAATTAATCTCTTTAGACATATGACTTTAGTGACTATTGTAAACCTTTTTCTTTATGAAAAAACTTTCTTATTCAATGACTAGTTCTTACAGAGTCTCCCCAAATGAATTTGTCAAGAAGTTTTGCTCCAAGCATAAATTCATCTTTCTGTGCTGGAAGTTCCGTTGCAAGTCATTAGACAAAGCAAATATAAGTAAGACATGATCAGATTGTACAGACAAAAATTATTTGCACCCCAAAAATTATCATATAATAGAATTTCACAGCATTTTATATTTTTAGAATGCTTATATTTTTTTCTCTATTGGTAAATATTTAGACTCAAAAATACTCAAGGTGTCAACAATCGTTGTAGGGTGGCCTTTCCTCCTTGTATTCTTTAATATTAATATAAGAACATGGTTGACCTTCAATGCTAAATACAATTGTTGTCCTCCTGCTATTTATTCAACTATTAAGGAATTATTCCCTGTGTGACCATTCAGGAGACACTCTGGCAATCACACTGAGACTTTCAGTGCTGAGACCCTTTTGGGTGGCTCCGGTGAACTGTCGGGTGCCCCACTTGACTCCCTGCACTCACTACACCCACACAGCTGGACAAGGTTTCCTTAGTGGCTTGACCCTCGGCTTCCCATAATGGAGTCTCAGATCTCTGGATCCCTAAAATTATTTAATCATGGTGCAGCAACAGCTCAAACTGGTGCCTCCAAGGAGGGACCCTGAACAAAAGACTCCCTTGGCTTTTATACCCTTACAGTCTATGTGCACAATAGTCTGGGGTCTTCCTGCTGAGTCTTTGTCTCCTGCTGTGTCTCTGAGTGTCCAGTCAGCTGACTGGTGCCACAAGTCTCCATGCCCTTTGTTGCCCAAAGAGCCAGCACCAGTTCAGGACCTCTTGCCTCAGGCTTCCAGCACCCAGAGTTCAACCTGCAGCTCGCACTGCAGTTGCACACAAAGCTACCTACACTAAATGTATTTCTCAACACAACTTGATAAGTGTTAATTAATTGGTTTACCTGCAAGATATGGATTTATGAACCTCTACTACCTATATTTAGCAGATCACGTAGCCATTGCTTAAGAACAACTTTTTCACGAATAAATTACTTTCCTATTAGTGTTCATTCCAGTATCAAAGCAGACACTGAGTTTTCTTTAGTTAAATAGGTCAGTGACATGTACCTGCACTCCACTGACTCCTTCATGTTTGGCAGGGTGTTACACTCCAGATTTAAGCTATAAACTGCCCAGAGTAGTACATTTTATTCAAGACTTTTTAAACACCTTTTGGTTTGTTATAACCTCGAATTAGCATCCAGAGTCACCACTCTTCTCTAAGAGAAATTCTTTTAATTTAGTGAGAAAAAATAAGATATTTTGGCAAAAAGGTTTTACAGGAGTAAAATACAACCAAGAAAAATATTTCACTAAAACATTCAGCACAAAAAACCCATTCCACAGAAAACGCTCACTATAAACAATCCATATACTAGCTTTAGTAAAAAACAATTCATTGGTTTTAAGTTACCCACAAGAGAAGGAAAAGAATAAAATAAAAAAACAGATTAAAAGGATAAAGAAAGAGAGAGGAAAGAAGGAGAGAGAAGAAAGGAAAAATGGTTACCGACAAAATCAGATAGTTCACATGGTTCACGCTGTTCAAAGGTCGAGACAGGTTCAAAGTATGAGACATGCTGTGCTGATTTTGGCTGAGGTAGAGTTAATTTTCTTCACAGTAGCTGGTATGGACATTTGGATTTGTGCTGAACACAGTGTTGATAACAGAGGGATGTTTTTGTTATTGCTGAGCAGCGCTAAATAGAGACAAGGCCTTTTCTGCTTTTCCTACTGCCATGCTTGCAGGAAAGGTTGGGGGTGTGTGGGAGGCTGGAAGGAGACAGAGCAGAGATAGGTGACCAAAGGGCCACTCACTTAGAAGTTGGAAGTGATGATTCTTGTGTGTCCCTTCCAATTCAGCATATTCTGTGAAATTTGTAAAATCTGGATATTCCATACCCTATGACATCATTGTCAGTATGTAAAGTGGGAGGAAGAAGGAGGAAGAGGGTGGACATTTGGAGTGATGGCGTTTGACTTCCCAAGTCACTGCTACATGTCATGGGATCCTGCTTTCCTAGAGATGGCTGTACACCTGCCTGCCCATGGGAAGCAGAGAATTAATTCCTTGGTTTGCTTTACATGTGTACATGGCTTTTGCATTCACTAATAAAGTGTCTTTATTTCAACCCTTGAATTTTCTAGCTTTTACCCTTCCAACTCTCTGCCTGATTCCACTGGCAGGGGAGTGAGCAAGCAGCTGCCTGGTATTAAACCATGATACATGCATACAGCTTACACTATGTGTACTGAAATTAGGCTGAGAAATTTTTCACTCATCATTTATTCCTTAAGCATATATGATATATGCATCTTAATAGTTCATCAACATTTGTTCCTGGCTATTACACAATTGATTATCTTTATGGAATACCATTTGAGTTTAAGCTTCTTACAGCAGGTGATCAATCAAGTCACTGACAAGTTAATAACTCTGTTTACCTCTTATCATTCATTTACTACTCTGTTGTGATTGAGCATATGGCTGTTTTGATTGTCTTGACTTAGAAAAGTGGAGCATGAGCTGTACCTATGCAAAATTAAGTGTTCCACCTATATATATATTCATAAAATGAGGAAAATGTTAAAACTCTTCCCTATTTTGTGTCTGCCCAAAGGTATTGCATTTATCATCTCTAACTGGAATATGATCCCTCTAGACAGTTTTACCGGGGCCTGACTCCTAAAGTTCTCTCATCTGTTTTTCTACTTATATTTGGAAAATACTGTACGGATGGTCTAGAAACATTGCAAAGCTATTACAAGCTCATCAATGTTAAGACTGCATTTTGTTATGTATTCACAGCTGGTATTGGTGTTTGTGTGGCAGGGTTTTGGTAATGGGAAGGTTAGAGGTGTGGCTTCTGTGAAAAGCTGCTAGAAGCTTTCCCTGCATCAAATGGAGCCAATTCCAGCTGGCTCCTACATGGACCCACCTCTGGCCAAGGCTAAGCCAACCATCAACAGTGGTAGCGCCTCTGGGACAACAGATTTAAGAAGGGAAAACAAGTTAATGCAAAGGAGAAAATCGCACACAGGAAAGAGAGGAGTGAGAAGGAGAGGAACAACACTGCAGACACCTATGTCAGTGAAGAAGGAGGTGGACAAAGTACTGCAGGTGCCAGAGAAGAGATTCTCATGCAGACCGTGGCGCAGACCGTGGTGAGGTAGCTGTAACCCTGCAGTCCATGGAGTTCCATGGTGGAGCAAATATCCACCTGCAGCCCGTGGAGGATCCCATGTTGGAGCAGGTAGTGCCTGAAGGACCCTGTGACCCTGTGAAAAGCCCAGACTGGTGCAGGTTCCTGGAGGGACCTGTCTCCCCATGAAGAGAGAAGTTGGCACTGGAGTTATATCAGAGACCATTTCTGAGAGAGAAGCTTTCACTTTTTCTTCTCATAATGACTTTCTTTGAATTCCAAATTGTAAAAGTTATCTTTTTAATTGTTAAGTAAAATTATTTTATCAAAGGCGAAAAATGAAGTTGGGCTCTTCTTCTAATTGTTGTTACCGACATGTTTTAAAAAAAGGAAAGATTCTGGAGTGTTCTTTTTTTAAAAAAATTCTGACTGTACTGTTTGCGATGCCATCATTAAGACAGTACTCTGAAGATCTGCTATCACACTGCTGTGCCATCATTCTTGCTGTTTTCCCTATGAGAATTTGAGTTATTGTCAAGGCCAAACTTGTAAAACAGAAAAATAAACATTTTTTACACTCTTGTTTATATTTATATGCAAGGTGAAACATTTAATGCAAAACCCAGTAGATCTAAGGAGAGAGCATCTTTACTGCAATAATATTTGCAATTTTATCTGGTCCTGGAGTTTAGGTTTCATCTCTTCTGAAATGCAGTCCTTGTTGTGCCAGATTAATTATTCATATGTTATATCAGTTTCTGGTTCAATTTATCATACCAGTTTAGGTGGCAAGAAAAATATTCTTCTCCATACTAAGGATGAGTAGACCCTCCACTTGAATTCTATTCAGAGTTTTGAAAGATGTATTGAGGTTAGAATAATAATAATATAAACAGGGAAAACCTATAAATCATCATATTTTCAGGGTAATTTTCAAGGTCACAGATGATGTAAAAGACTCTCCTTTTATCTTGTGTTCCTGTTTTTTTGGAGTATTCTTAAGTACGAAAATTTCACAGTATTATAAAAATATTCAAATGCCATGTTTGAGTATTTTATGCTGTAAGAATGTAGAAGTAGCCAGGCATTTGATAAGGTATGTCATCCTGAATATCAAAACCTTGAAAAAAATAAAAAAGATAAATAAAATTAGTCAGTAATTTTGTGAGTATCACACCCTTTTTACAATTGCTACAACAAGAAACTGTTGTAGAGAGATTGCTACTTAGGGCTAATAGCACCCATCTGCAGCTATTAAATGACGATTATTTTTTAACAGAGTTGTAGCTATTACAATGTTTTGTTAATTCCCGAAAAATGAGATTTAGTGAAGTCAGGACTTGCTACTCTTGATATTCCACACTAAATTAATGATAGTGGGGCCCTTGAAAAGCTGTTCGATTTATACATAAGAAAAGAATGACCACTCTACAGTAACAGTTTTTGCTTTTATATGCACTTTATTAAAGAAATTCACATAGACACAGAGCTGTGATTTCTGCCTGGGAAAAACTGCCACCCTGCACACCCCAACAGGTAACCCAGTTCTTCTTCTGGATCTGCCATCTTCTTGAAGGATTATCACGATTTGAGGCACCTCTGAAAAAAAATTAATAAAAGTACTTATCACCTTTTCCAAAAGACTCATACCACATGGTCACCTATATAGATATATAATGATGAAACATTTCACTTAAATAATTAAAAAGGAGCAAAAAAAATTCAGGAAGTGTTTTAATTGTTTCAGGTCTGATACTTAATTGCTGCAGAACTTTGATATCCAAAGCATTTTTACTTCTTGAAACTTTTTATTATTCTCTTTCCAAGGATTGTTGTGTTGTTTTGTTTTCTTTTGTTTCCATAAGATAGATAGGAAATAAAGTATTTTAATGCCTGCTCCTCACTTTATGCAAGTTTATGACTTTGTTTTTTAAGTTCAATTAATACTGATCTTCAACTGTGTGCTGCTTTTGGCTGGTATAGAATTAATTTTCTTTAAAGTAACTGGTATGGTGCTGTTTTGGATTTGTGCTGAAAATAGTGTTGATAATACAAAGATGCTTTTGTTATTTCTGAGCAGCGCTTACACAGAGCCGAGGTCTCCTGCTTCTCACAATATGTTTATTTTCAATTCTAGTTGAACAGAGTTTATTGAAAGACTCAGTTATTTAACTGAGTGCATGTTAATGGACTGAAGTGTTTTTCTGTTTAAACTCTGGGTCTTTGACACTCATCTGACCCAAGAAATAACAAAATGAGATTTACTGTCTGGCTGACTCTTTTATATCCATCTTATAAAAATGATATAAATTGACCAGTAGACAGTGGTTTTGAGACTGTCTTCTTCATCTGAACAGGAAACTGAAATATGAAGATCCTGATTGCGCTATATGGTTCTTTGAGGGCATTATGTTTTCTATTTTAGCTGACCATTTTAATTACTTTTTTTCTATTTTAGCTGACCATTTTAATTACTTTCTACCCAAATACTCAGACTGTCATTAATGATATTTATCAATATAATTTTTGATTAATCTCTCAATCATTTTTTATTCTTAATCATTTTTTTATTCTTCTTGTACTTCTTTTCTGTATTATAATTTTGAAGATCTGCAAAAAACCCCACAGTTTGAATTCCTACTTGTATACTATATTTTCAAAGTGGAGTTTGCATCAGTTATCCCAAAAGGAAGACAGGAAAAATAACATTAAAGGATAGAAAACATCCCTAGAACATTCTTTATGTACGTATGTATGTATGTATCTAAATGCACATATATATTAATATTTATTTATTTATTTAAACGCACACATATATATATGCATATATATTTATTTATTTATGAATATAAGAATTCAATTCCTAGTAGTAGTATTCTTTTTATTTCTGCCTGTGAAAAGAAGTTTAAATTTTCATTTGGAAGATTATGCATATTTTTCAACAAGAAAACAATTTATGTGATATCTCAAATATACTACTTTAGAACATATGGCCAGCTTCTGTCTCATCTCATGTGAATTTAATGCAAAATCTTCTATGTTGCCCTTGCTCTTTTCGTGTAGAGAGAACATGCCTGCATTCCAGAACACACAAAAGAAAAATGGGCTATATGCATTGGAATTAAATGAAAAAAAACATCAACTCTTGTGTATCCTTACATGGAAATGTTTCTCATCAGACATTCCTCTGTGTTTAGAAACACATGAGAAAATTGTCTTTTATTAGATTAAAACTCTTAGATTGAAGGAAACTGTCAGGTATGTCCTTGACATTTCTTATATGTCCTAACACCACCTGTGCATTTCATCACCTTATAAGCTTTACCTATCTCTATTCATCTGCCTTCCTACCTCCTGTCCTTGTTTCCTTCACTTTATTTCCAAATCTTCTTAATCTTCTGCACCCATCCTATGTGGACATTCCCATATAGCTAAAGCAATACCATAGCTTTACCATAGGTCTCTAGAACATGGCCAAAAGCCTTTACAAAGTTTAGTGTTTGTAACATGTGGCTCCTTAATATGCTATTAATTTCTTCAAGGAGGTGAAAGGTGAATGGCAGGATTTTCCCTAGATTAACTTCGACAAAGTAGGAGGTACTAATAAGTGTGTGAGACTGCATATCCATATTAGAGTTGGGAGATATTCATTTTATCCTTTGCTTTGGCAGAAGGCTGTAGATTAATGGACACCCAAAAGGCATTCAGTCTGAAACACAGTTTTACATAGTAGCTAAGAGACGGAATCACCAAATTTGAATCCCATTACCTTGTCCCATGCCTCACTTTCTGCATTCACCTTTACTGTAATTTTATTTTATGTTTAATGTTATTATTTGTAGAAATAGTTGGAAGGTGACACTACAGCTTTCAAAGGCTAGATTCTGTGACCTTGAGGCATACCAGATTTATTGAGGTTCATTCAATAGGCAAGTGTACATGTGCAATAGAAAGTCTCTATTTCCTGTCTCTTGGCTTCAAGTGTTTCCCTCTAACCTCCAAAGGCTTTTTGTAGTTGTTTCTCCTATGGTACTAATATAATCAACATTATCACAAAAGGTTTGGTTCAAAGTATGGATGTTCGAAAGTGAAAGGTTTGTTTGCACAGGATATCAAAAGTAGCATATGACTACCAATAAAATGTTCAAGATTTTCTTAATTGTGTAGCAAAAGGTGTAAGAAATAAGCAAAATAGAGCAGTTAGTATTATGAAAAAAAAAATTTGTGAAAGGAATGTTCAGAAAACCATACTGAAATATTTTGAAATACAATAACACTGATGCCTCTCATCTAATGAGTCAACATTTTAGTAGTCTTATACAGATTTAATTCCCTTGTTTTGTTTAAAACCTTTATCAGACCCAAACTGACTTCAAGACCAAAAACTATAATTTAAATATCTCCAAATCTGTGGTGTAAGCTATACATAGAGTAATATAATTCACAGTTGTATATTTTCAAGTGATAGTTTACAATCTCAAGGAAAAAGGTGGTCACAGAAAGGGACTGTAACACCTATGAGTGTTGAAAATTGTACTGATCTAAAGCAAATTTAATGCTATTCTATGTTATGGTTCTATAAAAACATTTGCTGAAAGCATCTTAAAGCACACAGAAATGTGGTTATCAGTGATGAGATCTGTTTATTATTTTATCCTTTGCACTTTTTTCATAATTTGCGTGTCTTATGTTTGTTCAGTTATTGTGGGGAAGAGATCACAAAAGTTTAAAACAAGATGGGATTGGTAGAGTGTGTATGTTAACAATATGCCAGCGATGTGGTTCATTTTCACTGATTCCTTTGAAATTATGATATACAACTACTCAAAATTATGCTGTGAAACCTAAATTAACTAAGACTTTTAACTGAGAATCACAAAGATCACAGGGACATTTTCATTGTCAGTGTTATAAATGAAACTTAAAGCATAATTGATAATGTAACAATTGCATTACTCATACAATTTTTACTCTTGCATTTTGAAGATATTGAATAGTACTAGCTGCTTCCCAGAAAACAAAAATTCTAAAAAATTTTGATCAGAAAATATTATATTATTCATTTGAATGCATTTTATTTCTAAGGCAAACATTTTTTCTGTAGATAATAGGATGTAACACCAAAATCTTTGTTGTAGTTGTCTAAAATAAGACATAGAATTAATTCCATGATTATGCAGAAGAAAATTTAGAAAGGTAAATAAAAATAAATAGACTTATTCCAAATTTTTTCTTTGGCTATATTTTCATTCAATTTCTTTTTTGAAATTAACACTTTCCAGAAGAGCATTTATTTTACCTTAGCTTTTATTTTGTTTCATGGGTGTTGTTCCACCAGTGTGAATCCAAATGAAACAAAATCCTGGCTAGCTTTACAATGTTCTTCTACAATACAGTAGTTTTTTAAAAAATTCCATACTCATGTATTTTTGCCAATGATAATGCAACTGGAAATTTTGGAGAAGTTTTGGTCACATATTCCATCAATATCTACAGGCAAAAATTCCATTTTTTAGTTTATCTAAGAACCTTCAGCAGCTATTCAGTGCATTGAGAAGTTTTAATACATGACCCTTAAACTAGTTTCACAGTTCTGTGGTTCTAAATTTTTATATATTCTAACATACAGATAATGATGCCCCAGAGCTGATTTATAAAATGTGTTTTCATTTTTGGTTTTTTTTTTATTCTACTCATCATTTTAATATACTATAGAGATGGCTATTATATTGTTTTGTATTTCAACATCATGAAAAGGGCTATCTAGAAAGGATTCAGCAGCAAGTTTCAGAGATTAATCAACAAAGATACACATTACTTGCGTATCCAAAAGTAGTGTTGCTAAGCAACGAGCTAAAATACAAGAATGTTACTAGAAGAAACTAAAATACTTATAAAGTCTAACAATTTATGCAGATTAATTCTATCCTGTAAACCTGGGAGACTTCTGATGTCATAGTTTTAGTATGCAATTTTCAACTAACAGTCATCATCAAACAGGTCCTTCAAAGATCCATGCTTCTGAAATAGTTACCTTTCTGCTATGATTTGAAGACATCGGGAAAATGTTTAAAACAATGCCAGTTGTGTTTAATTATTCATTGTACTACTGAACCAGTATTAGTATTCTGTGGGACTCTGGAGTAGTATTGAGCAGTGGTTGTGGCGATGTTTCCAGATCTAGTTTATTCTTTGAAGCTTATACCTTTGTACATAGACCATTTCCTGAGGGACAGGGTGATATTGGCAGGCCAGCAGAAATGGTAATTGTGTCAAAACTGTAAAGTGAATGACAAGTTGCTCTAGTGGGAGACTAAAAGAGAGTGCAGGGTTTAATTACAGCTTGCAAATCTTCACAAACAGTGAAAAGGGAGAAGCCTCCACTGTATGTGTAGCATTGATTTGTGAGCCATTATTAACTTTCCAGAAACACTTCAATGTTACAAAAGATAAAGCTTTACATAACAAGAGCTGCACCTTTCAATTTCACAATCCTAGATAGTCTAACTGCTAGGAAAAAGTGTCACCTAAGAAGCCAAAGGCCATTAAGCAAAGCAGAATAACTAGTTTCATGCCTGTAGAGTACAGTAAAGTTGAAAACAGATTTCCACTTCACATTATAAAAATGTGTACTTGAAGGATTCTAGATCTCTTGCATTTTCCCTTCCAGTGGTGAAAGTTTAACCCTGCAGAAGCAATTTTCCAACATAAACAAGTTAGAATTATAACAGTAGTCAAATCATACACAATGGATTAACCATTGCCTTTATATCACCTTCCTAAAGTTGAAAAAAAAAAGTATGTTAATGACATAGGAATAAAAATAACCTTAATGAAATTTAATGCTATCTTTGCATCCTCTGGGAGCAAAAATAACTAATGCATTACTGGTCTCTCGTCATGACCAATATCATGTGGGGAGGCAAAGAAAGGAAATTGAAGAATCAAAGAAAGGAGGACACATGTCAAATCTCAGGTGACATCATGGGCTAAGATTGGTGCAGAGAGGCCAGGCAAAGCCGAAAGCAAGGTGGCTTTGTCATAGAAGAGCCCTAGACAGTGAGTGGTTCTGTGCAGGCATGAATGGAGCAGCCTGGAGGCAGCCAGTAGGCATGTGGTGTACATGTTGAGAAGACCTTTGACTGTGAATCTCCTTTAGAGGAGGAACTTTCCAAAGCAACTTAGCAGAGTACTAGTCATGATTAAAGTGATCATCTAACCATTGTGCTTTCTTTCTTTCTTTCTTTCTTTCTTTCTTTCTTTCTTTCTTTCTTTCTTTCTTTCTTTCTTTCTTTCTTTCTTTCTTTCTTTCTTTCTTTCTTTCTTTCTTTCTTTCTTTCTTTCTTTCTTTCTTTCTTTCTTTCTTTCTTTCTTTCTTTCTTTCTTTCTTTCTTTCTTTCTTTCTTTCTTTCTTTTCTTTCACATACATTTTACATGCATTGGCTGGAAATTAAATTTCAACTTTCTTTCCAAAATTTGTTAGGTCTGCTGGTGGTGTCCTTCTGTCCTTTTCTCACACATTGAAAAGTAAGTATCCTTCATCCTATCAGAAATCTATGTTTTTCAACGTGACATCTTGTCTCTTGGTTCGGTCTCTTGGTTCTGCCTCCTGACAGATTGCACAAACGGTAACTCCCTACAGGGATGTTGAATTTTGTATTCTCACCTTCTAAGATATCTGCCACACTACCCTACAGCACATCCAGCATACAAATATATTTGTCATAAGACATCTCTTCTAGAATTTTTCTCTTCTCAGGAGTAGACAATTTTGTATTTTGTATCTGTCTTTAGGAGTTTAGGTTGGGAGTGTATCAACATCTATATATAAATTACTGTCTTGCTCCTATTTACTTCCTGCAACAGCAGTGATTTGGAATCATTATTCTATTCAATTCTGGCAATGCCTATATAAGTAAACTAGCCACTGCTAGTTTCTGAGAACACTCAGAATCTGGTACACAGTCAATTTATTATTGAATTAATAGAACAATACCTTATAAGGTTAACAACTGTTCCAACTTGTACTTTTCCAAGCAGTTTCCAGACACAATCTGGAAGTTAGCATGTGCTAAAGATCTTTCACAGCAGCAGATTAAATGAGCTTAATAGTGCAAAGACATATTGTTCCATGTCTTCTGGCCTTGTCCTATTTCCTACTACAGATACAGTACATGATTCCCATAAAGTTAGTTTCATCTCTTTTTTTAAAGAAGGTGAGTATAGTTCTGCTTACAGTCAAAGAAGTGTCTTTCCCAGAGTACTACCTTCTTGGATTTTAACAAGGGTGAATTTGGAAGGACTGGGAGAGAAGACCAACATGTAGTGGGACCCCCTAAATGTGGTGTTTACGGTGTCATCCTACAAACATGCTATTTCTGAAATTTCCAAACAGCAAATGAGATTTTCTCCATCAGTATTATCTGATAGTTGAAGTAAATATAAATAGACTTTTGTAATGTTTATCAGTCTTATTCTCAGACAAAAGAAAATAAAATGACATGGAAAAATAATAAAATATTCATAAGTAATTTTCTACTTAAGCTACTTCCTTATTTGGAAAGCTTCTCTGTGTTCCCACATGAGATCCATTAATTTCTCAGTTTTGTTTTCAAAACTGAAACCCGTAGATCAATTTATTTTCTTCCTGGGGCTTTTTCTATTCTTTCTTCAGAGACCAAGTGAGGCTTCTTAGGCTGCAAGCTTCACATCAGCAGGCTCAGTTTCATTGTTTATCATCAGTCTTTTAGCAGATACCTTATCAAATATTGTCTTGAGGCACCAATTTGTCTCATCTTAAATGAAGGCATACCTTAATGAATGCATGAAAATATGTTATTATTAACTTAATAAAGCTGGTAATAAAAAATAAAATACTTAAGCTTTAAGTAGATGCTTTCATTTTCATAAATATCAGGCTTCAATAACTGGTAAAAATTCAGTGAGGAATTAATGACTTCCATGCACAGTTGATTAGAAACTATTAGTTAGCCAGTATCACCCGCATTTCTACCCATATATTGCTCTTTTGAGCAATTCCAAAAACAAGGGGTTTGGCAATATTCACTGAAAAAACAGTTTATAGCTCAAGACTACATCCATTCCATTATTCTGGTCGAAAGCTAAAAGAAAAAGTCTATTCACAAGTCTGTTCCAGTGACATTCAAGACAATGTTAATTTTCTAATAGCTTTTGGTGTGTTTAAATAAAAATCACATTCTTCTTAACTCTGTCATAAACAATTGTTTTTGAAAATTACAGAAACTAAAGGGCAAAAGTTTGTCTTGTGAGATATGTCTCCAATTTCTGTATGCTCTCTGGAACTGTAGATCATTTGATGTTTGGTTTGTTGGGTTTTGGTTTGGAGTCGTTGGGTTTTTCATTCCTCATTGTTATTTTGTGTTCATTGACTTTAAAGTCCTGATGCTTAGTAGATGTTGGCTATGTTCATCCACTTCAGCTATCAACTGTAGTTAAAACTATCAACTGTAGTAAAAAGACTTTTTACTAAGCCAATGAGCACATTACTAGGGGGGTGGGTTTGAATGGTGAATTCACAGAGCTGGTTTGTATGTATCTGATGTGTTTGCATGGACATGCAAACAGATTTTACATTTATTTTTCCTGCTCACCAACAACAATCTTTTTTCACATCTTCATTTGCCAGAGTATTCTTTTTCTATTTTAAATATATTACGAAAGAAAGAGGGAGAAAAAAGAAAACACTTTGAAATCAGCCAGTTTGAAAACCCTATGGGAAGTGTCAAAGGAAAAATTATGGCTCCATGGAAATCAAAAATTTCCCCTTTTGTTGGGTTAAGGTCAAGAATGTTTCTGCAGAATTTTCTGCATCATCTATCATCAACTATCTGGACCTAGAGCCAGGAGTTGCCCTATGATTTTTACTTTAGCAATAAAACAGAATTAACCAATGAGTTCTCTTGATTTGAAAACTTATTTTTTAAAAGATCCTATTTTAGAAATGAGATTTCTATTTCCATTTACTTATTTTCCTAGTCTGTTCCTTCTGATTCCTAAACAGCTTGGAGCAGATGTCTGTCTAGTACAGCAGTACTTTCCCAGATTGGGACCAATCATTATGGTGATGCTGAGTACATTCTACTTCCCATTTATTAATAGAGCTGTTACAAATACTGATATAGAGTGGCAGAAAAACAGGACAAGGGCAGCCTGGTGGCTCAACTTACCTATGACTGACAAGCTGGATGCTGTTGCCACTAAAAGTATCAGCTCAAGTATTCGCAGCAAGTCTTTAAAGGAATGACTCATGGAAGGAGACTTGTAAAAGTCTAAATCTTGAAAATTCCAGAATGATGTTGTAAAATGTGTATCTATATCAGATAATTCTTTAAATACTTGAAACACAGTCTTTTCCAAAGGTAGAGTATTTTAGTCAAACAATGAATGGTAGGGTAATTGACTTTGCCTTTTAATTGATAGCATTGTTTTCTCCAATTCGATGGAAGCAATTCTGTTTAAAAGAGACAGACACTTTAGAAATGCATACATTCTAGTTCTGTTTTCTGTGGGGTGATTTCTGGATAAAATTTCACATTTGGGTTTCAGAATCAGCAAAAAATATTTCTACAAATTGGCACTGATTAGTCATTGAAAATATCTGCCTCCTTTGTTGAATTTAACAAAAAGGGATCAAAAATAAAATTACTGGCACCATATTTCACGTTAAATATACTACAAACCCTATAAAATAATTAAGAAATAGTAAAAGTGTTGAAATCATTAAATGAACACTATATCAACAATAACTGATAACTAAAAAATTTAGCCATTTTTTCATCAAAGTCTTTTCTTTAGAAAATAAACCCTTACTATTTCAACACTCATTTAAAAATTAAATAATAAACTTCTTTTTATGGAGATTAAAAGTCAACTGAGTCACATCTACCAATTAAAAATCTGGTTTTACTGACATTTAATCCACACTTCTGTCAGCAATGCACTTTCTTCCTGAGATACATTTTACTCACCCTGATGAAGTTTTTGTTTTTGCTAAACATGTTTGCATGGCTGTGTGGGGGGCCAAAATGTCAAACCACAACATCTTTTTGTTCCCCAAGAGAATGGTGTGATCTAATTGGAAGCAATTCTATAATTACTTTTTCAATAACTCATGCCTTTCTCAACTGCTTTTCACAAAAGTTTGCAAAACAACCTCACTTTCAACAGATTTTTCACCGTTAACAGTTTACCAGAAGATATGTGTTTGTTGTCAGACATGAGAATAAATGCAAGAGAAGAACTGCTACCCTGGAGAAGAAAATCACAATGAATTTCTAGCAACCCTAGGAGGCTGATAGTGGTGGATGAATGTGGGTTCCCCACATCCCTTATACAGTGCCAAATTTGAAATGTAGTTGAAATGTAAAATTATTCCCTGACCTCCTTACACTGTTCCCCTGACTAGTCTTGCACTTTCTTCTTCTTCTGATAACGATTCAGTTTCCAAACATTACTGTGCAATAGGCTATAGTTTCCCAATCTGCCCTGCAGAAATGCCAGGATGGGGCTGAACTGATCGAGTTCTCTACTGCTCTTCAGTGATCTACAATTAAAAGGAGTAAGTTTCATTTGGAGTTCATTCAAGTGCAAAGTCTGAAAATTAGGAACTGCAAATCTACCCAGATATGAAAAAATCAAATCCATTGAATTTTACATCAATCAAGAACCGGTCAAGAGTTTTTACAAAAGTTAACAGAAGTCCCCTAAACCAAGTAAATTCATTCTCTTGATATCGGTAATTTATAATTAATGTCATTCTGCATGTGTTTCTAGCAGATATTTTCATGTACATTTGCACTTCTTCCTTCAGTGTAAATGTTGGTTTAAGTTTGTTGGAGTGTAATTTAGAGCTTAGAGTCATTTTGTGCCCCAAAGTAATTTTCATACATAGTTCATTTAATCAAGTTTAATATTCTAATATAACCTAGTTCAGGTGCCCCTGGCTATTTTATTAATTTATAAACTTTTCAAGAAGACAGCAGCAGAACATACCAAAGATGACAGCAATTGCTTGTATGATGACATTTAGATGGTGTCACTTGTTCAGTCTGCAGGAAACAAAGGGTGCTATTATTTTCCTCTCAACGACTGTCTTCCATCTTCTTTCCTTTCTTGTGTTCTCTTCTGTCCCTTTCAAAATGGGTAGGTTAGTCCTTAAAATGACCTTAAAGAGCTGGGATGAAACTGTAGGGGAAACAAGAGTTTAAAGCAATTTACAAAGGAATTAATGCAGAACCATTTTCCCTGGACAACTCTTATCTTCATCCAGTATCATTTTAATAATTCTCTCTTACTCCTCTTCTTTTCCTTGCTGTCATCTTCTACATGTTAAAACGACTTCTGAGGAACTTTTCAAATAATTAATTCATTATGGTTGTCTTTAATATGCAGAACATCCAGTGCTTTTATAGCCATGATTTTTTCTGGTTTGTACATTTTATTTCTCACTGTATTTTAGCTATTTCACAATGCCATTTGAATACACTTTACTTGAATAATCCCCTTAAAAATAAATAATCTGAGTGTACTCGGGCATACCAACTTCTCCCCTTCAGATTATCTACTGAAGTAAATGAGAGCTTGAAAAACAGGTCAGTACTCAGTTATTACTGAAATTTTTCCTCATCTTTTCTGAATAACTTTTTGGTAGTTCCTCAGAAGCTAACAGAGGTAATTCTTTTTAAGGAAGTGTAACAGTCTACATTAGATAGTGCAATTTCAAATAATAATTCTGGGAGCTATTTATCTGCTTTGAAGAGACTTCTTATTACTAATATTATCATTTTGTCTTCATTCACGTGTTTTGCCCTTAGCAAAACATGCTAACTGGTTTTATAACTTTTAAAATTCACTGGTTTTCTTCCTTAGTGCACAAAGATGAATCAGCACAAAAGCATTATAACATAACCTGGAAAAACTAGAAATTCACTGAAAATTTTCAATTATCAAAATCTCTTAGGCAAAGGGAATGCAGTGTTTCCTGTAAATGTTAGATTTAGAGGCAGCTAATGGCTTTCTATAGTAGTAGTCAATGTGGTTCAGTCATATCAAGAGAACCCTCAGATTTCTCCTAAAAGTAAGAGCTTTTCTTGTGAAAATCATATTTGATGCATTTTGAATTCATCAGTGATTGAATATATACTGGGCATCTGAAATAGCAAGAAAGAAAAGTGAGATAAAAATCCAATTAGGAAGTTGGGGAAGAGCATGGATAGAACACAACTTCTAGGTCCTCACAGTGCAGACAAGAAGTTAAATTGCCTAGAATCCACAAAGACACCATGAAAGTAGGCTTGCAAGCTAAAGTGAACTTGTAATGTGTGGCAGGAGCAGTAGGATGAGAGCGATGAATGGGACAAAGGCAGGGCAGAGAAGCAATTGCTCGAATTAACCATCTGCAAACATCTAAGAATAAGAGTATTTACACCCCTTTCGTAAGGTCAACTGTCTAATCCAGGTGTGAAGGAAGGTATTTCCTTCCACTTGAGATCTGTACTCTCAAATGCAGTTAAAAACATTGCCAAGGTTAATCTTTTATGTTTCAAGGAACAAGCAACACTTATCCCCTCATTTCAGTGGTCAAAATTCTAACACTAAGTATGGAGAATTTCACTACAATTCTGATTATTTCTGATATTACTTCCTCTATATAAGTTACTAGTATTGTTTTACTGCCAGGCGGCCCTTCAATATTATTTTCAAGCTTTTCCGTACTTCAAAAAGGATCTGAAAGTTATTTGGTGGGAGGAAAACAAAAACACTGGAGACAAAAAAAACCTTAGTTGCTAAGAGAGCTGGCAAGATGGTGAGGATTCCAAGCTCCTGTTCTTCAGTTAGTCTTTCCTTTTTTGTTTTCTATAATATAACTGTTTTTTCCAAAGTAGAAGGAAGAAGAGGTGTCTAGCACAGAATTATTATTGAAGTCCCAGCAATAGAACTCGTCAGTCAAGCTGGGTTTATTGTTTCTTTCCTAGTCTTAGTATTACTGACTTTGGAATAATGTTGTCTTGAGACAGAATTGATTTAAAGAGGAGGGGAACACATAGCAATATTTTAGAAACGTTTATGCCACCATGACTAATATCTCACCTAGAAAGGCATGTCTGAATTCAGGCAAAAGCAGATACTAAACTACAGTTTCCAATATCCTCAGAGAAAGCTTTCACCCAAGAGCTTTTAAGTGTTCACTTCTACACGAGCCTTCAGCTGAACTGTAAAACACACCAGAACTGAATTTTTCTTGAACCCATTTTTGCAGGGAGAAGCAGAGTTTTATTCATACTCTTCAGTTTCAATAAAGCATCTCTTAGGTTAAGAATTGCCTAACGTATGGATTGTTAGGTCTGGGCTAAGTGCCAAACTGTTCAACCCTCTTAGGATTTCAGATCATTCAGTGTATGAAAAAAATCAGAACTGTATGGATCTAGAAAGCATTTATGTCAAAACTGAAGGATCTTTGATGTTAATAGTTAAATGACTTGCAGAAAATGGAAAGAGATATTTTCAAGCCTGAAATATGAGGATTTTTTTTTTATTACTAGTTCTATTAATTTATTTAATTTAAACAAAATCAAAATATAATCACCGAGGTTAGTCTTCTTGTGAATTTTTTCACAGTTAATAATAATCCTTTTAGCCTGTCATGTCTTATTAGCCTATCATGTCTTATATTCCGGAATCATGTCCCAAGGGCATATGATTTCAAATCAGAGATCACAGAATCAAAGAATATGCCAAGTTGAAAGGGACCCACAAGGATCATTTAGTTCAACTTCTGGCTCTGCACAGGACTATCCCCAAGTGTCACACCAGGTGCCTGAGTATCATTCAGAAACTTCTTGAACTCTGGCAGGCTTGGTGTGGTGACCACTTCCTAGGGAGCTTGTTCCAGTGCTCGACCACTCTCTGAGTGAGGAAGCTTTTTCTAATGTTCAACCTAAACCTCCCTGACACAACTTCAGGCCATTCCCATGGATTCTTTCACTGGTCACCAGAGAGGAGAGATCAGTGCCTGCCCCTCCTCTTGCCATCATGAGAAATGTGTAGGCTGTGATGAGAGCTCCCCTCAATCTCTTCTTCTCCAATCTGAGCAGACCAGGTGACTTCAGCCACTCCTCATATGGAGGCCCCTTACTATCTTCATTGCCTTCCTTTGGACGTGCTTCAATAGCTTAATATCTTTCTTATATTGTGGTGCCCAAAACTGCACACAATATTCAAGGTAAGGTTGCACCACTGCAGAGCAGAGCGAGACAATCCCCTCCCTTGACCAGCTGGCGATGCTTTGCCTGATGCCCCCCAGGACACTGCTGGCTCTCCTGGCTGCCAGGGTGCTGCTGACTCAGATTCAACTTGCCATTAACCAGGACCCTCAGATCCCTTTCCATGGCACTGCTCTCCAGCACCTCATACCCCAGTTGGTATGAACATCCAGGGTTGCCCCATCCCAGGCGCAGAATCCGGTGCTTGTCTTTGTTAAACTTCATATGGTTGGTGATTGCCCAGTCCTCTAATTTGTTGAGGCCTCTCTAAAGGGCCTCCCTGCCTTCAAGGGAGTCAGCAGCTCCTGTCAGTTTTGTGTCATCTGCAAACTTGCTTAGTATCCCGTCCAGTCCTGTGTCCAAGTCATTTATGAAGAGGTTGAAGACCACTGGTACTAATCCTGTGTAGGCTTCTAATACAAATGTCCAAACAACACAGAAAAAATCCAGAGTGGGAGCTCTAGCTACAAATGGTTGTAAACTTTTTGAACTCTGCACACTTCTCTGCTGAGAGTCTATTTTCTGCTAAGATTTTCTATCTGATGTCAATTTAGACTTTATACTCACCAGTTAGAAAATCCCACTTTGTTATATGTTGTATAATTAATTTGATTTTTGTGAAGTTGCAATTAAAAAGTCATTTGCAGGACAATTTAGCAATTTTATCCTGTTCAGGACAACTCAACTACCACAGGATATCGGTAGTGTAGTGAAATAGATTATATTTTACTTTCAATAGATTGTATTAGATTAAATAGATTATAATAAGTTATATTTTGCTTCTTTTAAGCTAAGCTTTTGTGCTGGGAGGGATCTGATTTACTCACAATGTGTCCATGTATAAAGAAAATATGGCTCTCAACAGCCCATAGCTAATAATTAAGAAGAAATTGCCGTTTTACTTCAGATCTACATGACTAACAATCTTGTCCTAGTGTTTAGCTTCAATATTCAGTGAAGCCACTTCATAAGTAAAACTCCTGGAGACATGCAGTTTGCCTAAGAGGTACCTCTCATTTAATCAGTTTATTTGGCATCTTTGAAACACAGATCAATTAGTGCACGTAATAGGAGTCTTTGACTATTTGTGCTCACCTTGCTTTAGACTTTAATCCACAGAAATGTTCATCTTGTATTTGATATTAAAGTAGAATTCATCTGAAAGTGATTTAAAAAATTACTCTAGGTGATCTAAGAATGAGAAAAAATAAATTTGTTTTCATCCCTGTGGATTATATGCCATAGTCACTCGATCTATAGACCAAAACTACTTTTGCTGTCACATTATTTTGATCTTTAATGGAGTCATAAAATAACAAAAGACTAATATTTTGCTGTCATATTTCTGAAATATTATTTGCTTTCCTGTCTGTCAAAGCTGATCTTCTGTTTCTTTCTGTCAGAACAGAAAAAAATATGTCATCTAAAGGGTGTGTAAAATAACTAGTGTACCAGAATGCAAAGTAGTGGTTATTACAAGTTTGTAGAAGACTTGAGTAAATATCAGTTACAGGCAAAGAAAAGGAGTAAAATACATTGTATCAGTGGTCAAACTAAACACCCTGCTTGGAAAAGTAATAAACCTCATCAACAGGGAATTAATCATCCTTGCTGCTATTGCTTTTATATTGCCAAAAGTTGATCTGTTTTAGAGGTAGCCAGGAAAATTACCTTCTGAATGATTCACAAAAAGAATAAGATAAATGATTTTACACATTTTTTGGCCGAAGTCACATAGTCAGGACACCTTCAGGAGAGTTCACCTCTCTTATGTTTAGCTTCTAAAGACTATTTAGACAGTGGAACATCTGGGGCCTGGAAACAAGCTATACACATTTCTTCATATTTGGTATAAATATTTGATACAGTGCCACCAAAGAACTCCTCATTCTTTGCCTTGTGCTAAGTTATGGATGGAGCCACACACGGTGTATCACGAGGATCCCAGCACACTCTGCCGGTTAAAGAAAATAGAAGCCATGAGATTGCCCCTCTCTCTTCTCAGCATCCTTACATCTTTCTGAGGTTTGCTTTTTTTTCCTATAGGAAGGCAATCTACTGGCTTCCCAATAACTGTGTTGGCTGGCTTGTCTTTAAAATAGCCTTCAGCATGCCTCCCCAAGAGCTAAGCAGTGTAAAAATGAGTGAGTCATCATCTCCAAGGAGTCTCAAATATGCTAATTAGGCTGGGTTTAATAGATGGTCCACACATGTCTTTTAACAAATGTGGAGATGTGGGCCTCAGCTTGTGTTTTTGTTATGCAGCAGTGGTTGTATCATTATCTAGAAAGAGGTCTGGATTGAAATAATCAGAAAATGCTCACAATTTAAGTAATCGGGGTTATTTGGAGCTTTCTTCCTCTTTTTTCCTTATTCATCACTCCTGTCAAGATAATTTGTTAGGCATATGGTAAATACCTCTGTGTCTAAAAGTGGGTGGTGGGTTAACCCACTAAGCACCACCCAGCCACTTGCTCGTTCCTGCCTCCACTGCTATCAGTAGGATAGGAGAAAAGATCAGAAGAGCAAAAGCTTATGGGTCAAGATAAAGACAGGTTAAGAGGTGAAAGAAAGAGAGAAAGGGAAAAAAAAAAAAGGTAGCAAAATAAATGAGCAAAAAACCCAAAGTAGATCAACCAACCAAACAAGTGATGCAAAGGCATCACTTGTTTTTAAACCTCCTCCCAGTCAGCAGATCGGTGCATGGCCAGTCTCCAAGAAAGAGCTACTCTGGAAAAAGTACACCAACACCCTTCTGTTTTTTTATTGCTTAGCATGATTTTATAAAGCACTGAATATATCTTTGGTCAGCTGGGGATAGCAGTCCCAGCTGTACCCCTCCCAGCCTCTTGCCCATTCCTAGACTACTTTTTATGAAGACAAAATGTGAAAGAGAGAAGATGTTGATGCTGTGGACAATAGCTTCAATCCTTGGGGAATCCAGATTTTGTTGCATTCAAGTGAATCTAATGATTCCCCTTGATTTGGCCAATGACTCCTGTTTCTAGAAAAGCTATGGAAATGTCTTCAGGGATTTTTTTAATTAATTGTTTTTAACTGTGTAATTTGGTAATACATTTAAAATCACTGAATTATAGAATGGTTTGGGTTGGAAGGGACTTTAAAGAAAATCCGTGAACTGTTTAAAACTAGAGTGGAGAAAATACTGTAAACTTTCATTCATAGCTCTACTGCTATCATAAGCAGCCATTTGTCCTAAGAATATCTCTAGTCCTGATTTCTGCTTTCTGAAGTTTTATTTATTAATTTTTTCAGGCAGGATTATCTGAAACTAGGGTAGTGGGGTAGTGACATACAACTGAAGTTTCAATGATAGGTACAACTTATGTTACAATATCAGATATAGAAATATATAACTTGAAATTCTTGCACTTAGTAGAATCATCACAATTATAAGAATTATTATAATGAAGATATAATAAATAGTTTAAATAAGCCATTTCTTTACATGAACAATATTCTTAAGATAATTAGTCTGTATGCAGAACACTGTGCAAGAGGAGATAACAACAAGTTAATTTTCAAGCAAGACTTTACAAGTCTTTTCAAGTTGCCTTCCTTGAAAGATTAAATAATTTGAACTCTTATTTACAGGATTAAACCCACTCATGTAAATGACAGCTGTGATCATAATACATTACTTGATAAAAAACATTTCAAATAGAACCTAAAAAAAGAACTTTAAAAAAAACAAGTTCAGACACATAGTTGTGGGATAGTAGTAAAAACAAACTCAGTAAAAGAGAATTAAAAACTTTAAAATCTAGGATTTAAAAAAATATTATTGGAGTTCATCTGAGTCTTCAGCTGTGAACTTCTGGATACTAAGAAAAAACCCAAATTTGTCTAAATCACTTAACCTCCTGGATTATTTAAATAACAGTTCCCTCATGGTGATTATTTTTTAAATTTATTTTATTTTGCAAAACTTGCTTCAAACATGTACTGTTTACGGAACTTACATTTAGATTTGTCACCTGAAGCAAGATTTTTGTACCCATCCAATTACAACAAAACCACATTTTAACTAAAATGACAAATCCAGCAAATATCATTAAGCTGCAGGACAATGACAAATGAAGACTTTTATTTTAGCAACTTCTTTTTGTAATCCAAGCGTAGAATACAAATGTAGTATGTTACATTACATTAGTAATTTCCAACATTGTTAACGCATTGAAAATTTAAATGTAAAGTTAGCTGCATTTGGAAACTGGTCCTTAGTGGTAATTCTGATGGCTAAGACTAAGCCATTTGGTTTTCTGCAGAGTGTAAGCTGACATGTTGCATGATGCTGTTGTACCATCCTGTCATTGCAAGCATAAATAAAGACATTCAGGTAGAAGATCTCCTAAATGGAAAATATCTTCCTACATAATATGTTTTAGGCCTGAGCTAGGAGAACCAGAGGAAAGAGGTATAAAACCAGAATTCACAGTTTCATAATTGGGTGACTCATCTTTGATCTTCTGGTAGCCAAAAGAAAAAAAAAACATTTTAGCAGTTATGATTTATTTGATTTAAAAGTTATAAATAAGCATCCTGAAGTCCATGTTATTGCAAAGCAGTGAAAGGCTGTTGGAGAGACTTTGTTCTTTATTCTTTTGTACACAGCACAACTGCATAGCCCAGCACCGGAGAAGGCTGATTAAGACATCTGTAAATAACAATAACTGTTTAACTTTTTCAGACTGGAAAAATGTCTGTCCTGTTATATAAACACCTCCACAGAGGTATAGCTGTGAGGTGTTGCTCAGCCTGTCCTGAAGCCCATTAAAGTGCCAGGCCCCCACATATCTTCTTGGCCTGTCCCTCTCCTGCTTGGCGTGGCCTTTTAAGCAGGCATTGACTAGAGAGGATTATGGGGCAAGCATACAGAATTGAATTGAATCCTGGCTTGATGAATGATCTTACAGGACCCTTCAGACTGCTTCAGCCTTTTAAAGGAACAAGAAAAGGGAAAATGGAAGGAGACTCACATCTTCAAAGAATGTTAGAAACCTCAAATGCCAGTGATGCTAGATTTCCAGTGGTTTTAATTTCATAATTGCTATTGTGATATCTGTTTGAAATGATGAGAAAGAAAAAGAAGTTGAAATGCTGACAATGTACTGCAAGGATCAGAGAAAGGAATGAATGTAGGTTTTCTGACTATTATCAGTATATCAATTATATTTCTGTAAATAAATTCAGATACAGCATATCAGTATGATAGAGATAGAAAATACACAACACAGAAAAAATAATAATTTACAGAATCACAGAAAAATTAATCTTGGAAAAGATCATGGAGTTCAACCTCTGGCTGATCACCACCTTGTCAGCTAGACCATGCCAGTAACTACCATGTCCAGTCGTTTCTTGAACACCGTCCATTCCAATGTTTAACAACTTTTTTCATGCAAAAAGTCTTCCTGATGTCCAACCTGAACCTCTCCCGGCACAGCTTGAGGCTATTTCTTCCTGTCCTGTCAGTAGTTACCTGGAAGACTGACACCCACCTGGCTACAACCTCTTTCAGGTAGTTGTAGAGTGATAAGGTCTCCCCTGAGCCTCCTTTTCTCCAGGCTAAACAACCCCAGCTGCCTCAGTTGCTCCTCATACGACTTGCTCTCTAGCCCCTTCACAAGCTTCATTGTCCTTCTCTGGACATACTCCAGCACCTCAATGTCTTTCCTAAAATGAGGAATTTCTCTAGTTTTATTGTCTTTGCTTGAGCAGTTTCTTGTGTATGTCAGTTATGGGATTTTAAATAATTTCATGTAATTAAGACAAGCAGACATTTTATATTACCCATGAAAGCCTCTTTGTCTGTGCAGCTAAGTCTATTTTTATTTGGTCCTAGGCAGGACTGTCATGTTTAAAGTGACAAGGTTGTTGCTTGTCACGAAATAGTAAAGATCCATGTTTTCTTCCCTTTGCAAACCATTTCCCTTAAGACATCTCACAGGTTTTAATTTAAAACAGCAACAGTCATTTTGCTTGTCTCCTGGGAATTCATAAATATTATTTTTTCCCATTGTTCAATAAACAGGATAATCCAAAGCAATTGAAATACATTAATATTAATAAACTGTCAACTTCTAGGCATTCTGAAGTAATATTTTGGGAATAAATCATAGGTGAAATAACATATTGTGAGTAAATCATAAATACAGGTGTACACACATTTGCACACCACTAGGATTTATTATATACATAAATATATGTATGCATCAGATGTATACACTAAGAATTTATTGATTAAAAAAGTTCTTGTTGCCTAAACTAGGATGGTAGAAATAAATAATCCTGCCATCTGCTCTTTCTCTTGTTCTTTCCAAATAAAAGCGTGACTAGTATATTCTAGCAAAAGTAGGAAAAATCCCAAGAACTAAAATAATTAATTTCTGACATAAGATTCTTACAATCTCTGTCACTGGTCCAAATACTATAATTCAGTTGCAATTTTTAAAATGTCTTAGAAATTTTTAACTTCTGGAGGTGCTTTAGAGAAAGCAGTTCAAAGGCTAAGTCCATAGTGCTTCATGACATCAACTGGGAAGTGTAACAGAGAATTCTGATTCTCTAATTTCAAGAGTCGTCTTTCTAAATTTAAACCAGCCTTTTATAGACAGCAGTTTGATACACAAAAGATGTTCTTACTTCATTTTTTAATAATTGTATCGAGTGTACATTGTGTTTAGAAGCCTTGGCCAAACAACAAACAAGTGGGCTTCCTGACTTCTCTGAATATGTTCGCATCTGAATGCCTGTAAGGTGTTTCCATTTCCATATCAGTTGCTGCTGCCTATAAGCAGGGACACTGGCAAATTTCAAGCTACCTACATCTTCCATCTGCCAGTCTTTTGAACATCATGTGTCCTCACCTGACATCTGTACTGAAACAGATGGGATATGCTGTGCTTTGGCTGGAATGTACACCCTGCAGGCAGGCTGGATCCACACTGACAAGCATGAGGTTCAATTTTTCTCCCCCAAGAATTCCCTGGAAGTTTCTTCAAACTTGTCTCTGATCTTGAACCAAGGGCAAGAAACAAGCCTGAGTGTGAATGAAGGCTTTGATCCACATAAAGAGCAGATATTTCTGTTGTGTGACCCAACACTACACTGAGGAGAGCTGCCAGAGGTATTCCATTTCTTCTGCAGGATGTGAGACAACCTCATTCAATAGGAGCCATGGATACAGGATTTATTTCTCAATATTTAAATTGTATGTGCAAGTTCATCTCTCAGCTTCTTTTCCACTGGCAATTGCAACAGCTACAATTCATTCAGCATCTGCAAATGTAACCAGTGACTTTGATTTGTCAGCATAAAGTGACCTGACTTATGAAATCCAAAGCAAAGTGTTCATTAGCACTCAGCAAATATAGACCACTAAGATGAATCTCCTGCTGGCACTTCAGAGTGCATGACTCTAATTCAAGATGATCACGCTTTGCCAAAACATCCATAAATACCATAAAAAGATGCATGCAAATGACAAAATAATAAAACACTATCTATTGAACTATGGAAATTATTATATATATTAATAGATTTTGTGCTTTATTTACAATTGATATTTTCTTTTACAAAAAAAGCACGTTGTATAGTTGAATTGAATTAAGCATAACAATTTCCACTTTCAATTCTGGTTATAGTTTCTATGAAAAGGATAGATCTTATAATTAATTATTTTTCAGTAGGACTTTGCTATGATCTGAAGAATCCATTACTCTTTCCTTCACAAATACTTCAAAATCTGCTGAAAATTCTTTAGCAAAAATAGAGTAATCAGAACTTCCACCTCTATGTCATATAAAGCCACTACAAATACTAAGACAAATTTAAAAATTATATTTCTATTAGCAATTGTTTTGTTTCTCTTAAAGGTTAATACAATTACTAGGCACAGTGGTATCTGAAGTGCAATTTTGCTACCACTTATATTGCCTTTTCCTCTTTCTGGTGTTCTTCAGTAAGATCTCTGTCCCTGCCATCATGTGTTCTTGCACCAAAGCCAGACAGGAGGTGTTCTTGGCAGTTACATCATCCATATGTCAAGGCATGGAACATTTTTTTTTTAAGCAATGGACTACATCTAGGTACCTGAAGATCCAGCATTCATCACTTATCAGATATTTTGCCAGACTAAAATGAAAGCTAAGCAGCTGACTACTTACTCAGCATGGAGTCTGCTTCCTAAGTTTTGTCTCTGCTGTCAGAGAACAATTTTTTGAATTTTTTTTTTATTTGGGGGAAGTTTATACCCTTGTGCATTTTGCAAATAAAGTCTTTCACTATTTCCTAATGAGATCCATATGCAAGTTGATCAGAGAGTTATATCCCCATGACCACATGTGATTCAAAGCCCACGTTGGCCAAAGATCCATTCACAGATCATTAATCAGAAATCAGAAGTAAACTAAACCCCTTTTCTACATAAAGGCAGTGAATTATTATTGGCTGCTATTCAGCAAATAGCAGGATTATATTACTCTTGACAGAGATTGCCTATCCATCTGGCCACATGCAAGCCTGCTGCCTGATGAGTGCTTTGAAGGGAGTTTTGATTTTTCTCACAGTAATAGAAAGTGTACAGTTGTGTCTCCCCATTTAAAGTTAGAGTGGCCTCCCTAAAACATATCAGCATTTAGTAATGGTTTGGAATTTGGTTGTTACTGTTACTCTAGGCAGAGCATAGACAAAACCCTACATTTTGTTTTGCTTGGTATTATCTTGCAGGTTTCATTCCATTTATACCCTAAGGCTTCAAATAACCTGATTTCATTAAGAGGATATACTAGTAGCTGTTCTTTACTCATCTGAAAAAGCTAAAATAAACATTTTGTTATAGATCATTTATTTGGAAACTCATAGTTATGTGTTAAATATATAGGGGAAAATTTTAATGGATATAGGTAAAATGAAAAGTATTTCTTATCATCATAACTCCTTTCTAGTCTCCCTGAATGCTTCTTTTCAAGTTAGAGACACTTTACTTAACACGGTATCTTGAGATATATATTCATATTCCTTCTACTCTGATACAAGCACTGAGTCAACACCAGATGCTCAACATGCATGGCAATAATTGGGCTCAGGCATCCACCCGATCATCTCTGGGGTTCTGTGACTCAGAATGTGTGGCATTATGCAGACCAAAGAAAAGATGCACTGAGTGCTTTTTTATTTTGTTTAATCCTATTCTGAAATAAAGACTATTAGGAAGACTGTACATACACAGAATTCTTTATTCCATCCCAAGTAGTTTAAACAAAAGACAGGAAAGTAGTCAGTGAAATACCCTAATTTTGGCCCTTTAGTTTTAGTTATGAACACATACATAAAATTGCACAAAATAATTGGTTCAATTAACAGCTTCCCATATTATACTTGGCTTCAGTTGAGCTTTTTCAACGTGAAAAATTAGGTTCCTTTTTTGAATCGGATAAAAAAGAGTTCAGCTGTTGTTTCCTTGAGAATGAAGATATCTATTTGTCTCAGCTGTTTCCAGTTTGTCCTCCAGTGAGAGTTTCTTCAGTCTTTTTTCTCTTTCAGAAAATCTATATTTTCTTTACGTGAAAGGATGGATAAAAGAGAAAAGAAATAACGATGTTCTTTATTTTGTCATTGCCTTCCAGTAACTAATCAAGTCAGTGTTCCTCACAGACCCAATTCAGAATTAGAAATGACAGATAACCTATGCATAAGTGTGACACTTCAAGTATTAATTCAGCTGATTTCTACCCTGGAATTGCATAACACTTTTTTCTCAGGATGTATATGCAACAAAGGTCCTCTTAGCTGCAGTGAACTGATACCCTCTTCTGTGTTTGAAGAGGAAAGTTCTTTTATTTTCTATAGGTGATTTCTCTTTATTAATCAGTAAGTTTTACATGATGTCTTGCAAACAATGCTAATAGCTTAAAACTCTTCCCATGTCACTGTGGAAGTTTCAGTCAAACAAACTGGTATCAGTGGAAGGCTCAGTTGCCCATACATAGAGTCAAGTAATGGGATTTGCATAATGAAGATAAAAATATAGTCTAGATCTCATAGCAAACACCATTGGCTACCTCCAAAGCAGGAAAAAAAGGCAAGTACATCACAATGATTTTGAAAGAATTTTACAATTTTTGGTTTATAAATGCCCTTGTCCAGCAGAAACTTAAGCAACCATTTTACTGTGAACAAAAAGAAGGCAATAATTGCACTAATGATTCTGTGGTCTCCTATACAGTTCTGTGATCTCCTACACAGTTGTAGTAGGAAATTCTAGTCTATCCTCTCCCTCAAGGCTAGATGAAAGGCAAGTCAGTCATCACTGAAATCACATCTCAGTTCTTCTTAAAACCATTCTGAAACAGAGACTCCCGGTTGAGCTAGTCTTCTGCTTCTCTGTCCTTTCTGTTGCAAAGCTTTGCTTGTGTAAAATCAAGTGTCTCCAGCTGCTCTTTAAGCTTTTATCATGTGTTCTCTCACCAGTGAACAAAGAGAGCACTTTCCTGTTTGTTTTTCTTATATTCGGAGTCATTTGCCAAACCTCTATGCAGAGGCATTGCCAAACCTTCATACAGTTTTTGCCTCTCTGAATAAATATACCTCCTCACTTTCCTCCTCTGTGGAAACCTTCTTCAGCAAAACACATAAAAGTGTGCATTTCGATTTGGCTAAAAATCTCATAATACCAATTGTAAAACTATCTCTGTAGCCTTTTTAATTGGAAGTATTTCAACTGCAGTATCCAGTTGGAATGTCTTAAATTGGTTTAGCTAAATTTCTTTCTACTTGTCCTCTTTTCATCTCTTAAAGTATAAGCATGTCTCTGTGCTGCTATTAATAACCATTCATGTAATTGTTCTATTATAAAAATTGCCCAAATTTCAGCTGTAATACTTGAGTACATCGAAGGTTGTTATACAAGTCATCAGGCAAAGAAAGCCAACAACTTAAATACGAAGCAACTCATGGATTTTACAAAGTGCTATTGCGGTCCTGAAACTGCAGTACCAACTTCTCTCCCATTATCAGCTCTCAGTCCAAGTTCTAGTAAAAATAAATAAAATTGTCCTGTACTTGTTTGTGTGAATTGTAAATATTCAAATTTATTGAGTCCATTCTTTTGACAAATTTAATTAAAGAAAGAATGAATTTCAACTATTTAATATCTATGAAGAAAAATGTAAAGTTCTTGGAATTCGTGGGATTAAGACATAGGAAGCTAATTTCCTTGTAGTAGTTTTAATTGTAAGAATGAGACAACAGTCAGCTCATGCGCTTCTGACATCACAGACATTTCCGACAGGGATTAATTCCGCATCTGTCATGATAGCTAGTAATTAAGCCTCAGTGTAATTGGAAGTAATGTTTTGTGTCAACAGTACTTCTCAGAAACACAGATTTATGCGGTAAGATCTCTTGGTATGTACAAAGTTTATTCAAGCCATGACTGGAGGAGAAGCTGAATAGTACAGCTGGTGTGCTGCCTGCTAGAGACCCCATTACAGAAATTATCCTAAAGAAGCACTTTAAAAAATTATTCCTTTCTTTTAATTTGTAAGTTAGGACTGAAATAATATATTTTCTTGGCTATTTTGTTGACCTTTTTTTGTGAGATACTATCTATAATGTGCACATGAAAGTTATTTGTTAGTTCAGCCCTCTGTTTCAGGGACAAGTGAGGCCACAAGATAAATAAGATCCTTTTATACTGAGCACATATTTGGATAAATTGTTAAACTATAACCTCAATGTCATATGCAAACATTTCCAACAAAATTATATAAGTCAGGCACTGAACCTTTCTGTTTTACCATCTCTGGAGAAGTTCCATTGTGTGGAAACTGAAGTCAGAAAAAAAACTTTCCTAAAACTGCAACAGATAGAAGGGTAGACACAGAGCATTGAACTATGCAATATGGACATATTTTTCTCCATAAAAGTCTTTACATTTGATTGCTCTATAGTTAGGTCTAATTTTATTATATCTAAAGGAGAGATGGAAGAATGGAGAACAAATAAATAGATTTGTAATTTTTTGTGAATTTCCAGCTGCAGGTTAACCAGCCAGAATATGGATATAAAACATACCAAGTAATCTTGATAAGGCAAATGAAATACTAGAATGTATAAGGAGAAGTATTATTTTTAGAGATAAGGAAGTGTTGTTAGTACAATTAGACAAGACGCTGGAAAGACTTCCTCTGCAATAGTGCATACACTGTTCTGATAGCCTGTATTTAAGAAAGATTAATTAAACTGCCATAGTTGCAGAGAAGGGCTGCTAAGATGATCGAGGGGGGGGAAAAAAGAGCTTATCTTGTAAGAGTAGACTAAAATAACTTAATGGGGTCTGATAGGGTATATCATTGCTCTCTATAAATACTTCAGAGGTAGATAAATGCCAAAGAAGGAGAAAGCTATTTAAACTAAACGACAAGGTTGACACAAGAACAAATGGGTATAAATGGGAAAATTGAGGCTGGAAATTAGAAGAAAGAGTGAAGTTCTGGAAAGTCCTAAAGAACAAATCTAACTAGTTTAAAAGTGAGACAGGATAAGTTAAGGAACATAAGGCATGTTTGTGTAAGAATAGTCAAGATGGCTAAGAAAATAATTTTTGATCTCTTTTTGAAGCTTCCCAGTAGGACCACCTGCATCTTCCATATGAAGAACTCAGCAATTAGAACGGTGTTGTTTTATTGGTAAGTGATAAAATACTGTCATTACTGATTTGCTTGAAATGCAGTGTATTTCAAACTACAGTTTAATAATGCATTGAAAACCTACTAAGTCTGGAGCAAATGCTCAATCTGACCCTTTACCTCTCTAAAAGCAGAAAATAAAGTAGGGGCCTTCAAGGAGCATTCTATCTCAATGTTTGTATGGAAACAGAATTGTGTAACTGGGAATGCTGAAAGCAAAGGAAGGGGAGCCAGAAGGCAGAAAATTTTTTTCCTCCATTTAGGGAAAATTTTACCAAATGAAAGCTAACAAGAGACTTAACATTCAGTACTGAATGCAATTCCAGAAAAAGAGTAAAGTCCAACTCCTTTGGACTTTCTTTGTTGTAGTCTGGTTTGATATTGTTTTCAACCCTTTTCCTTACACCTTATACAGTCTTTTAATCTTAGATTCTTTTTATACCCACTCCTTACCCACTTTTTTCTTACCTAGTAATTTATTTACTTTTGGGTTTATTTCCTTTATTCCTTTCTTTTTTAATTCCAAAGTAAATTTTGGAACTTGCTATTGCTTTTTCCCTACCTGTCTATTCAACAGCTTTTGCACCTAAAACAATTTTCTTCATTTACACTGTTAATCCCTCAGGATAAGTACAGTCTATTGCTGTGAATGTTGAATTTCCTAACACAAAAGTGTCCAAGTTTCCCCTAACAATCAACCTGGACAGGGCTGTAGTTATTTATATGAATTAACAAAATGTTTTGGAGAAGGTCAGCTGATTGAAATCAGCTCATTCATTTCTCATCTGCTTTTTTTCTGCTTGCCTTGGTCATCAATCTTATAGTACCTTCTGCTGAGACTTGAGAAGACACTGTATTTCAAAACCACTGACATGGAGAAGCAAGATTTTCAATATCTGCAAATATTGTAAAGCAGAAAATTCCTTTGGTTTTAAAAGGGGTTTCAATACAATCATGACTAAAAAAATTGTAATGTGCAGGTCTAGTTAGTATAGTCCAAATATAATAATTTTTTTTCAATTATTTATTTTGATAAAACAGTTTTAGGAGATTCTACATCTGTTACCCAGTGTGCTTTTTATTAAGTTTGTTTTTTTGGTTCAGTTTGTTATTGTGACCCTTTGTTTTTGTGGGTTGACCTTGACTGGTGACCAGTTTCCCACCAAGCCCCTCCTCCATCAACAAGACAAGTGAGAAAAAATACAACAAAAAGCTGATTGGCTGAGATAAGGAGAAGGACAATTTAACAATTACCTGGGCAAAACAGACTTCACTTGGGGAATATTAATTTGATTTATTGGCAATTAATCAGAATCGAATAATAAGAAAAAGTTTAAAAATACCTTACCATCACCCCACCCTTCTTTCCAGGCTCATCTTCACTCCCAACTCTTCTATTACCTCCTCTTGCACCTGAGAAGTACAAGGGGATGGATGTGAGAGTGGTGGTCAGCTCATTACAGCTTTTCTCTGCCCCTCCTTCCTCCTCATACTTTTTCTCTGCTCTAGCTTGAGGATCCTCCCATGGGATACAGTCATTCATGATCTTCAACAAGTGTCCTATCTACAGACTGCAGCTCTTCATGAGCTGGTACAGCATGGGCCCTTTCCATGGGATAAAGTCTTTCAGGAATGGAATACTCACACATAGGTCTCTCCACAGTGTTTCAGGTCCTGCCAGAAAACCTGCTCGTGCATGGCTTCCCATGGGCTGTAGCTTAATTCAGTACATGTCCTGCTGCTTTGGCATGTGGTCTTCCAGGAACCGCAGTGTGGATATCTCTTGCCCTGTGGATCTCCATGGGCTGCAGGGGGTCAACATATATCACTGTGGTCTTCACCACAGGCTGAAACAGAATCTCTTTTCCAGCTCCTAGAGCACCTTCCCCTTTTCTTTCTTCAGTGGACTTGGTGTCTGCAAAGTTGTTCCACATGTTTTCACTCCTTTCTCACAGCTACGATTGCACAGAGGGTTTTTACCTTCTTAAATGTGTTATCGCAGAGATGCTACCTATGCCACTGATGCACTCAGCTTTGGCCAGTGGTAAGTCCGTCTTGGAGACAGATGGAACTGGCTCTGTCCAACACAGAGGCAATTTCTGGTGTCTTCTTGCAAAAGCCACCCCAAATCGCCCCAATACCAAAAGCTGGCCTCATAAACCCAACACACCAAGGCATAAAAAACTCATAGGTTTAGTATGATTCTCAGGAAGTACACCTAACACTGTCTAGAATTTCAGATGTCAAACTCCTTTTTTCTTCTAACATTTGAGGCATATCTATTTGTGATTGAGAATATTGGTAGACTCACTATACCATAACATATGCTCTGTAAAGCTCAGCATTTAAAGTCTATAAAAAAAAAATGCAAAAATAGAAGACAGGCCACCAGTGGTCAGATCATGGGTCCAGGTGGCACATTATTTAGTCTGCAGTTGGGCCAGTCCAGACTTCAACCCAGTAGCCATAAATGGACTTCTGGAAGAGAACAA
>NW_020955656.1:330611-431596 GCF_003031625.1 Empidonax traillii | reverse complement strand
AGACTCACTATACCATAACATATGCTCTGTAAAGCTCAGCATTTAAAGTCTATAAAAAAAAAATGCAAAAATAGAAGACAGGCCACCAGTGGTCAGATCATGGGTCCAGGTGGCACATTATTTAGTCTGCAGTTGGGCCAGTCCAGACTTCAACCCAGTAGCCATAAATGGACTTCTGGAAGAGAACAAAAACAGTGCAAGTGTATGTGACATTTCCCTGGAGTGTTCTCCCTGTTATTCTCTGGTATTTCAGCTCAGAGACTTTGCTGGGCCTTGTGATTTGCCTATCTTGTAACACTCAACATAATCCTCTTTCAGGTACTTTGCAAATCTTCCCTTGACCTACAGACAGTTTTTATATACACACATTCCTTTGACACAGAGTATCGCAGATCTGGCCTCTGCCACTCCCCTTTTTACTTGCTTTCAGCTGGATTCCTAGAATCTTTGTTTTATTTAGTACACCTTCAAGTCTTGAACCCATCTAGCTCATTTATAAAGATGTTGAAGAGTACAGAGCCTAAGATGGAACCCTGCATAACCCCCACTAGTGACAGGTTGCCAGCCTGATCTCACTCCATTCACTATTATCCCCTGTGCTTGACCCATGAGCCAACTGCTCACCCACCACATGATATGTTTATCCAGCTGTTGCTGGACTTTTGGCCAAAAGGATTCTGTGACAGACAGTATCAAAAGCTTTACTGAAATCCAAAAAGATCACATCAACTGGCTTCCCTTGATCAACCAGGTGGGTTACCTTGTCATAGAAGGAAATCAAGTTTGACAAGCAGAACTTTCCCTTCATGAAGCTGTGCGGGCTGTGACCAGTGACTATATTGTGCACCATGTGTTTTTCAATACCTCCCAGGATAATCTTCTTTACTGTCAATATTTGGCATTTTAAAAAATCAATCACTCAATTACATCCCTATATTCACATTAAAATAATACTTTGGAAATAGAAAATTTCATCAACCTGCTCATCACTTTTGCTGGAGTAAATTAGGTTGGAGTCTAACTCTAGCATTTTATCCCCAGCTATCTTCCAGCTCTGCTCTGGTCAAGAACATTTCTGGT
This sequence comes from Empidonax traillii, assembly GCF_003031625.1. Taxonomy (NCBI): domain Eukaryota; kingdom Metazoa; phylum Chordata; class Aves; order Passeriformes; family Tyrannidae; genus Empidonax; species Empidonax traillii. Next base: position 430,516 of record NW_020955656.1, on the reverse strand, counting down.
CCTTTGTTACTGTTCTTTTAACAGAAGACTTCAATCTCTATTGTTGTAATCTGTCATCCCTAATTAACATTAAATCACCCACAACTTAAAACAAACAAACAAAAAAGAACAAAAACAAAAACCTGATGCTGAGTCACTCTAAGAAACTTTCCTATCTTCAATAAATAATCATTCATAAATCCATACTGAGTAGTAAGCTAAATTAACTACATCAGAAAGTCACTTCAGAATGAGGATTCATTAAAGACAGTGAAAGCATAGTTGGAGAAAATGTACCACTTGTTTCAAAAGCTGTGGAGAAGTCTCACTTCATCAAAAACTCTGTTTACTTGAGGAATGGGTAATTTAATTTTCTATCCTCCTGACAAAAGTTATCCTTGTTGACTCAGGATGGAGATATTAACATATAGGGAAGTTATTGTTTTATTTAATCTAACAGCCCAACATCAAAGAGACTTTGCCCTATAAATGAGCACTGAAAAGTCAAAAAAAAAAAAAAAACAAAACAAAACAAAAAAAAGCAAATAGGCAAAGTTTGAAAGAGAAAAGAGGACAAGATGCTGAAAGTCTCATTTTCCCTCTATTTTGCTGAAGTATAGCTTACCTCCACTGTGCTGAAGGAAAACATTTACCTTTGTAATACCCTGTTTGAAGTATATATATTAACATTTCAGAAGTTTTAAACAAGGCAATTTAAGTTATTCCCTCTTGGCCCAAGAAAATGCTGTTGTTGCCATTGTTGCTGCAGTAAATTGTCTATCCCATCACCTGGTAGCCCCCTGCTTAGTGAGCAGAGGAGTGCTGCTAACTGCTTCAACTTGGAAACTGACTGAGCTGCTTCTTTGTAATTTATTGGGACCAGTCCTCAAATTTTTTTTCTTGCCCAACCTGTAGCTGAATGAGCAGTGGTAAATCATTTGTGAACAGCCTTGCCTCAACAGATATCCCATCTTTCAAGTCAAATTTTCCATTGATCACATCGTGGGGACATTATTGAGAAGAACAATATGACTGACAAAGAAAGTTTTGCCGTAGACAAAATAACATTTTTGTGGGATAGAGCTTGGAAATATTCTGTGTTCAAATGCATAGGAGGTAAGCTTAAATAGTGGACAGACGGAGTAGGAAGTTTTCAGGTAACTAAAATCAATCTGGGTTTTGAAAGATATTAGAGAATCTTGGATCCAAATAGTGTCTAAAGGAGAGGACTGGAAATTCTTTTGCAAGACACTCACAGAAGGAGAAAAGGCATGAGCCTTCTGTGGAATTTGGAAAGAGAAAACGAGAAGGAAGAAGGAAGGAAGAAATAAAGTTGTGAGAAGAAATAATGTATTCCTTCTGGGATCTCTGCTGGAAATATTCAGTAGCCTTAACCTCAAGGTTAAGTGGAATGCTTTGCTATTTTTCCTACTGTGTGTCTTTGTCCGAATTGCTAATCCTTTGCCTTTATAATCAAAAGGGTTTTTTTGCAAAAATCTCTGATGTTTTGAAGCCAAAACAACCATCTCACTATTCTAATTGGATTATGAACTCATCAGTACTGTTCTAGTTCTGTGGAGAGACCCAAGGAGCTGCTTGGAGGTACACATACATCACAAAAATGACAGTATTCCCTCATCATACAGTAGCTTCTGGCTGTAACTGGCACAGTTATGGAAAAGAGCATTTGGTCCTCTTGCAAAGGGAGCAATTTCATACAGACTATGTATGCTGCCAAGGAATACTTCACGTTTAGAATGCCAACATAAATCTGAAAGTCACAGAGCAAGTACTTATGGAGTTCAAATAATTAATTATTTGGATTAAAAATCATAAATAAATATATAAGCAAGCAAATGCAATCTCTGCATTTAAATCAATTTATGATAGCTTTAAAACTATTATTAGAAACATTGAAATATTATTAAATTGCATCAAATATAGAATAATATAGTAAAATACAGATAAAAGTAGTAGCCAAATAATGCTCATTACATTTGGTAAGGGGAGAAACATAACACAATCACATTTACAGACTTTTTTTTTTTTTAATCGTGGGGAGTTTAATGCAGAATTTGACAATATTTTAGTTTTCTGTGTTCAGTCTGAGAAGAAGTTAGCTTTGCCTGTTGAAGTTTCCCTGGAAATAACACTAGTATCAGCAATCATTTGATTTTTCAAAGACCTTTTTTTTTCACTTCAGTCTTCATAACAAAAAGTTGCTCCAGGGCGTGATCCATAAAACATAAATAACAAGTCATTTTGTGCAAATGCAGCATTTACACTTTCTGCATAATGTAAACACTAAGTTACAGTAGATACATTTTCATACTGTTCCAATATCTTCTAAGTGAGTTTTTTGTTTTGGTTCAAGTTGTGGTTTTGGGGTTTTTTGCAAGAATATTAGAGTTTTAGTAGCTGTTTAATTTTGAAATGGAGCAAGACAGGATATTGTTTTGGGAGATAGAGATTAAAAAATATAGATTACATTTAAACAAGAAATTAAATGCTAATAATGGATTATAAACAATTACATAAAAGTGCAAAGGAAATGTTTAGTGATAGACTGCATGACAGGAAGGACAAAGATTGAATACTGAAGGCAATAAAAAAGGGTCTAAGGCCTAACCTTTTTTGTTTCTCTGTTTTGTTCTTTCTTTCTTTATATTGTTTTTCCAGTTGGTACATCTGTTTAATTGCAAACAGCTGCTGGCAGTATAACAGATTAAGCTGTAGTTTAGCAATGCAATGACAAATGTTCATATTTTTTACCTCAGTAATAAACATAGCCTCATTCATGCGAGCGCACCTCACCGAGTCATGTCTAGCCTCTCCTCCACCCTGGGTGCTTCTGGGCAGGGCTGTTCTCCCTCGCTTCATCCACCAGCCTGTATTGATACAGGGGGTTGCCCTGAGCCATGTGCAGCATCTTGCTCTCGCTCTTGTTAAATCTTATGAGGTTGCCCTGGGTCCACTTCTCGAGCTTGACCAGGTCCCTCTGGATGGCATCAGGTGTGTCAACCACCCCCATCAGTTTGGTGTCAGCTGCAAATTTGCTGAGGGTGCACTCGATCCCTTGGTCTGTATCATTAGTGAAGATATGAAATAGCACTGGTTCCAGTACACACCCCTGAGGGACAGCACTCAGCATTGATGTCCCTCAGGACTCTGAGTCATTGACCACTACCCTCTGAATGTGGTGTCCAACAAATTTATTATCCATCTAACAGTCCATTCACTGAATCCATCTCTCCAATTTAGAAAAAGGATGTTGTGAGGAACAGCATCAAAGGCATAACAAAAGTCTGGATAAATTGCATCTGTAACCTTTCCCTTGTCCACTGATGTAGTCACTCCTTCACAGAAGGCCACTAGTTTGGTCAGTCAGGACTTATGCTTGGTGAAGTCATGCTGCTCTCTCAAATCACCTCTGTGTACTTACTCCACATGCCTTAGCATAGCTTCTAGGAGGATATGTTCTATGATCTTCCCAGGTACAGAGGTGAGGTTAACACATCAGTGGTTCCCAGGTTCCTCCTTTCTATTTGAAAGTACAAGATTTTTCCCATTACCTGGGACTTCATCTGATTGGCATGACTTTTCAAATATCATAGAGAGTGGCTTGGCAACAACATCAGCCAATTCTCTTAGGACTCTGGGATGCATTTCATCAAGTCCTATAGACTTTTGTATGTTCAGGTTCCTCACATGGTCATGAACCTAATCTTTGCTTACAGTGGAAATCCGTTTCCTCCCACAGTCCCCATCCTGCTGCACATCCACTCAAGAAGAGTGGGAAGAGAGGTTACCATCAAAGCCTGAGGTAAAAAAGTTGAATGCCTCAACCTTCTCCTCATCCAGCTACCGGTTTTCCAGCATTGTTCACAGTGTTTCGACCTTCTTTGACCTTCTTTTTCTGATTAAAATACCTGTAGAAGTTCCTGTTATTCTTTGTTATTCTTTGTGTCTAGGTTCAGTTCCAGTTTTGCCTTGGCCTTTCTCACTCCATTCCTACAGAACTGAACTTCATCTCTATATTCTTTCCACGTTACCTGTCCTTGTTCCCACTGTCTGTGCATTCACTTCTTTCCTGTTAGCCTGACTAACAGATCTCTACTAAGTCATGGTGGTCTCTTGCCTTCCTTGCCCTGATTTCCTGCTTCCAGGGATTGCTAGTTCTTGCCAACAGGAATGGCCTAAAACTGTGTCAGGGGAAGTTTAGGCTGAATATTAGAGAAAGGTTCCTCCCCCAGAGGGTTGTTGGGCACTGAAAGAGGATTCCCAGGGAAGTGTTCACTGCACCAAACCTGACAGAGTTCAATATGCATTTGGGCGATACTGTCATGGGCATGGGTGTGACTCATGGACATAGTCCTATGCAGGGCAGGAGTTGGACTCTGTGATCCTTGTGGGTCCCTTCCAACTCATATTCTGTGATTCTGTGATTCTGTGATTCTGTGAAAGTAAACAATAAGATAGTGCATTCAGCTCATCTTGGGAGTGACTAATGCAGAGGTGGCAAGGAGAAGGTTTTGTGGTGGGTTGACCTTGGCTGGACTCCAGATGCCCACCCAACTGCTCCATCACTCCCCTTCCCAGCTGGATATGGGAGACTGCAAGATGGAAAACAAGTTGTGGGTTAGGATAAGGCAGTTCATTAAAGCAGAAGCAAAGAAGAAGCTTGTGCGTGCAAAAGCAAAGCGAAAGATAGCACGATTTATTCTCTACTTCCCATCAGCATTGACGGTAGGCCATCCTGAGAAGCAGGGCCTCAGCATGCATGACAGTTCCTCAGCAGGCAGCCATTGGAGAGAATGAATACCCCGCTTCCTGCTCCTTGCCTTAGCTTTTGTATCTGACCTGATATCATATGGTGTGGAATATCCCTTTGGTTAGTTTGGGTCAGTTGGTCTACTTGTGCCCTCTCCCAGGATCTCGCTCTCAGTTGAGGAAGGAATGTTACAGTGATGATGTTGTGCTCAGCAGTAACCAACTGTGTTATCAACCAGTAATCTGTGTGTTATCAAGAACCTTCTGGCTACCAATGCAAAGCACAGCATTGTGAGGACTGTTATGAGGAAATGAAATCCATCTCAGCCAGACCCAGTACAGGTTTATACATAGAATCTCCATCTTCTTTGTAGCTACCTCTTAAATACCAGAACATGGTGCTAGAGTCCCCCCTATGCCTTCTTTTCTCAGTGCTGAACAAACCCAAATCTCTCAGCCTTTCCTCATCTGGCAGGCTTCCCAGTCCTTTGCTTATCTTTTTGACATTTCTCTTGGCCCTCCACAGCCTCTCCACTTCTTTTTTTAAATAGCAGAGACCAAAACTAAATGTTGTATTCCAGGTGTGGCCTGAGCAGTGCTGAGTAGAGTGGGAAAATGCCTTCTTTATCTCTACTGTTGATGCCCTTAGTGCTGTTAGACAGTGCCCCACCCACTGCAAACACCACTTGCTTAAAACCTCAGTTTCTCTAGGAGGAGGCCATGGGAAACAGTATCAAAAGCCTTGGAGAAATCTAGGTAGACAGTATCCGCTGCTTACTCCACATCAACTGAGCAGGTTACTTTTTTCGTAATAGGCGTTCATGTTTGTGAAGCACCATTTGCCCTTGGTGAAACCATGCTGGTTTTTCCCAGTCATGAGCTTCATTTGACTTTTGACAGCCCCCAGGATGGTTCATTCCTCAATTTTCCCAGGGACCAAAGCAAATCTAATGGGCCTATAATTTCCTGTGTCCTCCTTTAAGCCCTCATAGATGGGGATAACATTATTTTTCTTTCAGTCTTCTGAGGTGACTCTTGATCTCTGTGACCTCTCAAATATTATGAAGGGTGACCTTACAAAGACACTATGCAGGTTGCTCAACACTTTCAGATGGATAATGATAATACCCATCAGTTGGTAGGTGGCAAGCTCCTGTAACTGTTCCCACACCAATTCTTCCTTCACTGATGATGTGTCTGTGTTCTTATCAACCTTAGGTTTCTGTTCCCAAGGCCCAAGGACCAACAGTGCTGATAAAGACAGTGATGAAGATAGAGCTGAGAACCTCTTCCTTTTCCACATTGTTGGTGACTAATTCACCTTTCCTGTATTTTCCTTCTGTGTCTGCAACTGTTGTTTACATACCTGAAGAACCCTTTCTTCTAGTTTTGACATCTCTGATCAATTTCAATTTGAGCTGAGATTTTGCTTTTCTAACTGCATCTACGCATGCCTCGTCAATGTCCTTATAGTGTTCAATGGGTGTTAGTCCACTTTTTCATCTCTGGTATGACTGTCTTCAGGTTTTGAGCAGACTCAGCATAATCTAATTGCGGTTAAACCAAGAGTGTCTCTGTCTCTCTCTGACACTCCAAGAGTGTATTTTTCTCTTCTTCCAGGACAGTTGTAGAAAAACATTAGGAAATAGCAAGTGTTGAGCTTAGATTGTGGAATTATGTCTGGTAACACAAGCAAACAAAGGAAAAAAAATAGACTCTTTTTTTTTTTTTTTTTTCCCTCAGGAAAGTTAGGCAAACATTAGAAAGACTTATTTCCTTTTTTTTCTTTTTTTTTTTTTTTTTTTTTTTTTTTTTTTTTTTTTTTTTTTTTTTTTTTTTTTTTTTTTTTTTTTTTTTTTTTTTTTTTTTACTGACACATTATATGAATACTATCTTTGAAAAGAGATCTGAACTGATGATACTAAGAGAAGAATAAGCAAATATGCTCCAGGAAGCATTTTGGGTATGGTTGCAGTCTGATTCTTCTCTACTTTTGGTTTTCATAGCCTACGGGCCAGGGTCCTTGTTTGCCTCTCCATTTAACCAGAGAGTCTGGGTGTACATGCTTACAGCATATCTATTATAGGCTGAATCCCACAGTTAGCATTCAGTCTAGTTTTCACTGTCAGATGCTCACTTGATGCTTGCCACCACAATTTCCTCCACCAGATTTCCAAAGAGCCTGGAAAAGGTTGTGGAGGAAATACTCTGACAGATCTCATTACACACAGTGGCTTGCCAGCATAACTCTGACAATCTTTAGTAACAACTCCTGAATCCTACTCGTCTGAGAAAGGATAATTAAACTCATTTAGAGCCAACTCTGTTTCTACCAGAGGCAGTACAGAAGCTTTTTATAGTGAAGTAACAGCTGACAGTAAAACTGAGAAGCCCTTGATGCAAGAAGCCTACAATATGTATGTAATTGCATGAATTGCTTTGACACTTGCTACACATTAAAGTGGTAGGAAATACTATATTATACTATATATACTATATTCTGTAGACTCAGTTTTCTTTTTTCTTGTCATTAAAAAATTCATTCTTCAGAAAAATGTTTGCTGGTACAACATGCATAGACCACAAGTGTGTTATTGTTTTTACTGTATTCATTTTAATTGAAGAAATAAAAATGTTTGATTCTATAATACTGATCTTCTTCAGCTCCTACTTTGTTTGGACTTCTTTCAGGGATCTAAGGACTTCATCCAGTGTAATCCCATGAACCCATGGTAGAAAATGTCAGGACTTCTCCTGAGAAATGTAACTGAGCTTTAATGAAATTTTTGTGATGTTAGAAATCTATTCATTATTCTTTTCCAATCCATACCTTGAATTCAGCACTGTGATATGCTCAGTATATTTTGACATCTGAAAATGTCCTTATGATATATTTATGTGAAAGAGCAAAATGACAAATGATTCAGTCTTTAATTTATTGGACAATCCATTGAAAGTTTTTTATGTTTAAATATTTCAAGTGTTTACAAATGTTTTGCTCAGTGTAGAATATCTTTTCCTTTAAATAGAGATTATCTTTCCATAAAGGATAACATTGCAAGCTAAAGAAGAAAAACATGGAACTCTATATGGAAAGACATTTAATAATAGTGGAATAAACAGGTTGGAAGAAATCTTGACAGATAAAGTAACCCATCCCCAGTTGAAGGACTAGTCATAGTCCTTCATATATTCTATCAAGGTAACTAGTTCTTAAAATCTGCCACTGACAAATGCTGCACTACTTACCCAGATAATCTATTCCTGTGCTTAACCCTTCTGAGCTTTAAAATACTACCGGTTGTATCCCCTACTTCCTCCTTGTTTCAATTAAAGACTCTTATCACAGTATCTGCAGAGAATAAGAATTATGTATTATTCCTTTTTTCCTGCCACATTGTTTGTATGTGAAGATGACTTCTATATGTTCCCTCAGCCTTCCCTTTTCTAGACAAAAAGCCTCAAATCCTTTTTAATAGGTCGATTTTTATGGAGTTCTGACCATTCTCAATGTACTGTCATTGACAGTGATATGTGCCCCTTTGATACATATTGACAATGTAGCAGTAATCAGCTTCCAAAAGATGATCCCTCCTCACTGCTTACTGGCCAGTTTCCATAGTTAGATAAAAACTCTGAAATACAGCAGTAATACAGAACATAATACTTTTTTGGTATTGCTTTTCTGGTCTATTGGGATAATGCACTTAGTCATATCATAACGTTACCAAAGAAATACAGTGATGTAAAGATAACAATAATGCAATCAATATGAACATAATTCTTATCACTTGCTATCAGATGCAAAATCTGGTTTCATTGCATTTTTCATCAAATCATTTCAGAAGATATTTCCAAATTAATTTAATTTAATTTTGACATTGAGTAAATAAAAATCTAAAACCGCAAAGAAAGATCACCATCAAGGTGCAGTACACCTTCATAAAAGATTGGGTTTGTAAATAAGTTTATTTTGACAGTTCAAGATGGCTCTTCTGTTTTAAAATAATTGAAAAGATATTGTCTCCACATAAAGCATGAATGTCTGAATAGAGACATAATCATTGTAGACACTAATTTTCTCAGTGGTCCCTCAACTAAAATTATTAGCAAAACCAGACTTTGTGTTTACAAGTATTGATTTAAAAACCACTTTTTGCAATTCTACTAGTTACCATTAAGATAGGAAGAAAAGGTACAATTTAGGATTCAAAGTACTAAAACAATTTAGGGAAAGCACACAAAAAGTTTTAAGCTACTCCTATAAAGAGCTGTTTTTACAGATTTTTCAAATATGAGAATGCTGCTTTTCTGAAAAAGAATTAAAATAAAGGTCTCTGTGCAAGACACAGGCAGTACAGGTCATGAGAAATGTGTTTCCTGGTCGCCATGACAACTTGAGGGAATTTACTTAGATCTTTAAATATTACTACTCTATCTCAAAATTAATCTGATCCACTGAAGCAGAAACACTTTACATGGAGACACAAGCTATTCTGAGATATTCAAAGTTGCATCTCTGAGCAGCAGCAGTGATGACTTACGGCTGTAACAATGGGCTCAGAAGCTCTACAGTGAAGGCTGTTCCAGCATTCCTGCCTGTCCTAATCAAGATTGATGCACATAACTTGTCCACTAGCTTGGCCATCTGTTAGCATGGCATACTGCCCAATCAAAAGGTATTATGCCAAATTCGATGTTCCAGCCTAAGATGGATTTAGAAGGCAAGAAACAGAAAAAACACAGTGCATTTAAACCAGCAAATAGCAGTCTATTCTTAGGGAATTCTATAGCAAATGCTTGCAAAGTCTACCTGATGTCTTAGCAATCTGTGTTACAATCCATATCTCCTGCCCTGAATTAGAGAGAGAGAGGGAATATCAAAAAAGCTTCAGAAAGTGTCAGCAGTGTGCTGTGTTGCCAAACAGCCAATAGATAAGGGATTTCCCCCTTCAACTCTTGTGCTTACGAGACCTTATCTACAGTACCCATCTAGTGTCCAGGTGGGCTTTCCAGCTAATCAACTAGGTCACAAAGCTGATCAAAGACAGGAACACTTGTCCTGTGATGAGAGACTGAGGAAACTGCTTTTATTCAGCCTAGAGGAGAGGTGGGTTGAGGGGGAACTAAGAACAGCTTTTCAATAATGCCAGTGATTATGCTGAAAACAAACTCAGGAATTTCCAGGGAGTGCGTGGTGGAAATATGAGAAACAGGAGGCATAAATAAGAGCAGAGAAGGTTCTGAATGGGTGTGTGAAGAATAATTTTCACCATGAGGGTGGTGAAGCAGTGAAACAGATTGTCCCAGAAAGTTGTATAGCCTTCATCCTTCGAGACTATGAAAAAGACTAGATAAAGCCCTGAAAAGTCTTGTCTGACCTTAGAGCAGAGCTTGCTTTGTAAAGGATACTGTCCTAGAGACCTCCTGAGATCCCTTCTAATTTGGATTATCCTGCAATCTTTCATGTAATCAGTGTAGTGACATTCTTTCAGAAGATTGCTTAGACCATCCCATTTTATACTTTTTCCTATCTTGCCTCCTGAAACTAAATGTTTCATGAAACTAGAAGTAAAAATGGAAGCAGTTTTAAATAACTTCCTGCAAACATAATGAATATGGAATTCAGGATCCAGCCTCACTTGTATTAGTGTAAAGGGAGAGGGCCTGGCTGCTTGAGATTTATATTGAAACACCAAAGACAAGTCCTGACAAATCGGATTTCCATCTGATTCCTCTACATGAGCAGTGATTACTACTGAGACTAAAGAAACACTCTGACACTGGATGGTGTAAAAATACCCATGAAGAGGACACAGCTGTAGCTGAAGCACACACAGGATAGATTAGCTGCTATTACTCTATGGTACAAACAGACCTCTGTTGGATTCTCATATTAATAAGTAAATTTTTAACGAGAAGTCATATCTCAGTTAAGCAGTTCACAATCACTCTACAGATGTATTACTGTAAACATACACAAATATCATACACAGTAAAATTCCCTGTTGTTTTCACATTTTGTTTAAATTGGATAGGAGAAATTAGATGAATTTCAATTGCAAAGAAGAAATTATTTTATTGTATTTTTTAAATCAGTATTATTGGGAAGCAAAATTGAGGTCATTAGAAAGCAGCTAATAGAGCAATACAATAAACATATAAAGCAAAGTGTATCAAAAAAGAAAACAAAGTAGTTCTCACATAACTTGAAATCTGTAAACTACTTGATAAGAGATTTTTTTTCTTCTGGTAACCTAGTGCTGGCTATGAAGTCCTTTAACCATACAGAGCATTAAGTGCTTCAAAGTTCAAAGGCAAATGGTAGGGCACAGGATGTGAGTTAATCTTATAAATTCAAACCAGAAAGATATAGATACCACATGGACATTATATTGTATAGATCTCAGACATTAACATTGCTTTTGTGTTATTTTAGTGACTTAAATAAATTTCCCTTCACTTACATCCACTGAAGTTTATTTATATGTTTTTTAAAAGAAGTTCAGTATTGTAGACTGATATATTATTCTAATTCCAATAATATAGCTGAAACATGACAGAAAAATTCAAAATATATACTGAGATCCTCCAAGCTGATCTTTCAGCTGAAAACCAGTGACCTCAAGATACACATCCTTTATTCTTGCACAAACTTCTATCCTTGACTACAAAACCCCTATTTATCAGAATAGTAAGTTTTGAACTCTGGCTTCATTGACTTTAGCAAGATTGAAGCATATTGTAAGCAAAAGGATCTGATTAGATGTTCAATATCTGTCTTTTTTCTACACATCTTCCTTATTGGATCATTCAAAAATAAATTAGTTCATAATCTAAATAAGTTAATTGAGCTAAGTGATGTATTTTACAGATAAGTATAACAAAGCTATATTTAACTCATTTAACTCAGTTTTATCATGTATGGAATGCAGTAGAGTGGGATATCAATTTTGTTTAAATGAATGTAAAGTTACCTCTTTCATTTTCAAAACATCATCAGAACTACACGATGCAATAAACACACTAGAACCAAAAAACCTTCAACTCTTTCTGCAGTCATTATTTACACCACTCTTTTCCATTAGAAAAAAAAAATAACCCCATCTGCCAGTGTTCTTTATTTTAGCTCAGCGCAAAAGACACTGAGCTGCAGAATCATGGTCATATTTTTACCATCAGCACCTAAACTAAAAAATTGCATTTATTTTAACCTGATAGCATTGCTTTGAAATGACAGTGAAACAGTGTTTTCCACTGTCCCTTAATTCCCGTCCCCTTTGAAATGTAAAACACAGTTTGAATCCTCATAGGACTGAAATAAAGTCAATTCTCCTGTTTTCTGATAGTCTTTTCCATAGAATCACAGAATCATAGAATCAACCAGATTGGAAAAGACCTCTGAGATCATCAAGTCCAATTCTTGATCCAACACTACCATGGTTAGTAAGTGCCTATCATGGCACTAAGTGCCACATCCAGCCTCATCTTAAAAACTTCCAGGGACAGTGAATCCACCACCTCCCTGGGCAACCCATTCCAATGTCTGATTACTCTCTCTGTAAAAAATTTCTTCTCAATATCCAACCTCAACCTCCCCTTGCACAGTTTAAGACTGTGCCTCTTGTCCTGCTACTGGTTGTCTGGGAGAAGAGACCGATGCCCACCTGGCTACAAACTCCTTTTTGATAGTTGTAGACAATGACGAGGTCTTCCCTGAGTTTCCTCTTCTCCAGGCTAAACAACCCCAGCTCCCTCAACCTCTCCTTATAGGACTTGTGCATGAGTCCCTTCATCAGCCTCACTGCTCTTCTCTGGACTTCTCTGGGCTGCTTATAGGTTATAAGCATTTTTATTATCAGCTCTAACTTTAAAAGAATGAAGAAACAATTTAGGAATCTGTTTGAAGCCCGTCTTGGTGTGAGCACTTGCTTCCCAGCCTGCCTTAAGTATCTATTCTCATTGGGCATAACAATTTCTGTTGTTGATTCTGTGCCTTCTCTTCAGGCTTTTCAGATAATTTTTCAAGGAGTCTAATTGTCCCAAAAAAAGCAGACATGTGACTCAAGAGCCAAATGCAACTCTACTTTCTGTTCCTAACCTTAGAGAGTGTTATACTCCAGATTTTAAGCCATAAACTGCCCAGAGCGGTTACATTTTATTCAAGACTTTTTAAAAACCTTTTGGTTTGTTATAACCTCGAATTCACATCCAGAGAAAGAGTCACATACTCTTCTCTGTGCCAGTGCTTGGTCGCCATCACAATAAAAAGGTGATTTCTGATGCACAGAAGGAACCATTTGTGTTTTACTTTGTGCCCATCACCTCTTGTTCTGTCACTGAAGAGCTTGGCTCCAGCTTCTTTATACTGTTCCTTCAGATATTTGTACATATTTATAAGAACACCCCAAGACATCTCCAGGCTCAGAAGTCCTTGCTTTCTCAGCCTTTCATCAGAGCTGAGATGCTCTATTTCCTTATTCATTTTACTGACCCTTTGTTGACCCTGTCCAGTAGCTCCACATCTGCCCTGTACTGAGGAGTCCAGAACTGGACATGATACTCCAGATGTGGCCTCGTCAGTACTAAATAGAGGGGAAGGATCACCTTGCTCAACCTTCTGGCAATAGTTTGTCTAAGGTAGCCCAAGATTCTTTTAGCCTTCTTTGCAGGAATGCCACATTGCTTGCTCATGTTCATCTTGGTCGACCAGGACTCACAGGTCTTTTTCTGCAAAGCTGCTTTCCTGGACAGTCAGTTCCCAGTAGAGACTGGTGTATGAAGTTATCCCTCCCTGGGTACAGGATTCTGTATTTTCCTTTGTTGAACTCCATGTTATACCTGTCAGCCCATTTCTCCAGGATGCTGAGGTCTTCCACATGGCAGCAAAACCCTCTGCCCTACCAACCATTCCTCACTGTTTTTTGTAATAAGCAAGCTTGCTGAAGATACAATCTACTTCCTCATGCAGATCATTAAAGCAGCTGTTAAACAGCATCAGACCCATCAGACAATCGTTGACCCCTGTCTGTTACTGGTCTTCAACTAGACTTTTGGTTGAATGTCTGGGGTGACAGGTGGTACAGTTTAAAATCCACTTCCCTCTCCATCCGACCAATACTTCGTCAGCTCATCTGTGAGTAACTTTTGGAAGACAGTTTAAAAAGTCTTACTGATACTGGAAATACACTATCCACTCATCTCTTCTACCAAGCCAGTAATTTTATCACAAAAGCTTATGAAGTTGGTAAAAAATTACTTCCCTTTGGTGAACCTAAGCTGATTGATCTTGTTGACTATCTCCTCCATCACATGCTTGGAAATTTTTTCTAGGATTAGTTGCTCTATTACCTTCCCATGGATCAAGGTGAGTCTGACCAGCCTGTAGTTCCCTGCATCCTCCTTTGCGCCTGTCTTGAAGGTGTCATGACATTTCCTCTTCTCCAGTCCTTAGGCACTTCAATTCCCCACAGTTGATCAAAGACTATCAAAATTGGTGTCACAATGACATCAACCAGCTCCCTCATTACTTTTGGGTGCATCTCATCAAGGCTTATAGAGGTATAAATTTGCTTACGTAGTCTCTAATCCACTGCCTCCAAGGATACACCTTTCTTGCTCCAGCCTTTTCCCTCAGTCCATAGAGCCTGAAGGCTGGCCTTGTAAGCAGAAATGAGGCAAGGAAGGCATTAAGTATTTCAGACTTTTCTATATCCTGTGTCACCATGGCTTCTGCCCCATTCAGCAGCAGGCTCACACTTTTCCTTGTTTTCTTTTTTTTTGTTGTTTTTGTATTTATAGAAGCCCTGATTGTTGCCTTTTACCTCCCTTATGAGATTCAACTTCAGCTGACTTTCTTATCCACACTTCTACATGCCCATTGTGTCTTTATTCCTCCATCTTACTTATTCCTGCTTCCAGCTTCTATTTGAGTTTTACCTACTTTGTTTGAGTTTTGCCATGAGTTCCCTCTTAATCCACACTGGCCTTATGGCATTTTTGCGTGACTTCCTGCTTGTTGGGATAGACCACCCTTTAACTTGGAGGAGGTGATCCTTGAATATTTAAACAGATTTTTTGAGTGCCTCCTTGCTCAAAGACCATTTCTCCTAGTTTAATACAGCCTTTACTAAATCTGGCTCTCAGCCACTAATACTGAAAAACACCTCAAAAACCAAAAAGGCACATAGGCATTCTCCAAGGGTTTAGATATTGTATAACCTTTATCCATTAAATATAGAAGACAGTCTGGAAGGCTGATAAAACTGTGAAAGGATCATGTATAGAACAGTTAAATAAAAAAATGTACACCAAAATGCTGCCAAAACTCAGAGAAAATGTGACCTGTAAGCACTACAGACACTGTAGAAGAGACCTTAAAAAGACTAACTACGGCATTAACAAATGAGAGTCAAGATAAATAATTCCAAATCCTATTACTGTCTTAAAGGTTGTCTCCATATTAACTTGGATTTTGATTACATTTAAGTTTCCTGAAAGCTCATTAGAAAGGTAACAAAGAACTGAAGAGTTTAAGAGGTGTTTCATACCTTTCTCTGCCAACAAGTAGCACCTATTTGTAATACCTGTTTTTAAGGTAGAATACAATAATTCTTGAAACAAAATCCACATGTATCTGTGAGAGAACACAGAATTCCTTTTTACTATTGCCCTGCTTCTGAAATTCCACACTGCGTATGTCAGATAGACAGCAATGTTCCACCCTGCACCACAGTTTAATGGATATGAGTAAAAGTTTCTTCAGTAAAATACAGTCAATACTCATCCCTGTCTTACTAATTTAATGGGTTAGTAGAAATAGTGTAACTTCTTTATAAAGAATTAATTGTTTTAATAAGGAAAACCAGTGAACTCAGACATTGGTCCACACTTTGCTATTTTAAATTATAAAACTACATCAAGAAAGCAAATGTTATCACCTGCTGACATTTCGTTCTGTTTCACAGAAAGGTGAAAATCAGACAGCTGCAAACTGAAGTCAGTTCAGCAGGCATTGGCACATATGTAAAGAGGAAAATAAAGCTAATATAAAAAAAAATCAGCTGGTTTGGAATTTTAAGAGCTACCACCGTTTTGTAACAGTGACAGTGCATGTATCCACAGACAGAATAAAACGGTCAGAAATACCAAGGAGTCACAAAAAGCAGGTATACATATAAATCTGCTAATCTGCAGAGTCTGGAGGAAAGAGAAAGTCAGCAATGTCAGTCTGAGAGTGGATGGAGAGAGTCTGAGAGAATAAATTCTCCCCTGGAGAACTTTCTGCTAGTGAGGACCTGGTGTGTTTTGCAAGGTTCAGCCCAGCACTGAGGTGAAGATGAGAGTTAGGGTTGAGAGAAGACAAAAGAGTTCCATTGTTTCCAGCTCTTTTTTTCTTCAAAAACCAACTCTCTGCAACTTTTTCTCTGGTTTTTTTTTATTCTCTCAGCCCTAACCCTGACTCTAATCATAATTTAGACATGACTCCCCAGACTAGTTCCAGAGGAAAAGGTGATCTGAAGAGAAAAGTTAAGACTCTGCCTTAAGAAATTTATCATTGGCAAGAAATTTTTCAAACACCTTAAAGTGAAGCCCTGGGCTTTTTCTTTCAAATATAACCTTAACCCTATATATAACCCTAATCTGTTCCTTGCACACAGCATCCCTTGTCTTTACTTAAATGAGAATTTCTGAGAGCAAAATTCTAACAGCTCTCAGTTTGATTTCTTAGCCTCTTTCCAATCTGGGTCCAGATGGATGTCTGGTCTTCTTTCTCACGAACCAAACCTGAGTTTACTGTAAACGTAACCATAACTCTAAGCTAAGTCACAGATCAATGAAACCTAGACTTTCCAAATACTAAGTATTCTACAGGGGAGAAAACTTTGGCAGTCTTATTTCACCTTTGCTGAAAATCTTCCAATACCACTGCAATGGGAACTCAGGACTTGCTCTTCCTCTCAGTTGTAATTCCACCTTCAACATCGTGATCAGCCTCACAGAAACTACACCTGAGTTCTCACAGATAAAGAATTCTTGAAAATTTCTGAGATTCCTTGATACAGAACTGCTTTGGTACTGCCTTTTCAATTCAGTCTCAAGTTGAACTCCTGGCTTTCTCCTTCTCCTAATCCTAACCAAAATCCTGATTTTCACACTATGTGCAATCCTAGAAATGCTGTATCCATGAATTTCTTCATGTAAGGGTTGCTTTGGCTGCCCTAGATTTCTGGCAGCACCCTGACTACAGCTGGGCCTATTTTACTCAGAGAGCAAGCAGAATTTTGGAATTAAGTTTAGGGTTGAGAAGTGAGAAAGGCCAGAGCTCCAGATGGAGTAGCCAGGGTTGGTAAGAGGTTCCCAATGGACACTATGACAAAATGCTATACTCTGAGTGAAGTTAGGTTAGGGTTGCCAGAAAGAGAAAGTTGTGATAAGTTGGGTATAACTTTGGCTAGAAAATTATTCTTTAAACAACTATGCTTGTAAAACAGGTTGTCTGTTATTCAGAGACTTCCTCCTGTGAAGTGCAGAATAAATAGAATTCCAATGGTGAACAAAACAGATTTCAATCTGTTGTCTCAGTTGTGTAGGCGGAATTGATATAGGCATTTATTAACAGCTATAACAAAATAAATAAGGACACATAATAATTAACTTTTTTCAGCATTGTACCTTCACTGTTTATTCCTTGTTTCAAGTACATAGGATTCCTAAAACTCAGATTTCCCAAGGTTAAGATCTTTATATTTTTGATATAGTAATTAATGTTTGTGACTCTTCACCATAATTTCTACTTGCAGATTTCCTTGTAAATGGTCAAATGATGGGAAGGCATTTGGTAAGTACACACAGAGAAATTTAGATAAACCTAATTTCACCCCAAGGAAGAACAAAGTGACTAGACAGTATCACTTTAACAAGTTTAAATTGCTAGATTATATTAGATTTATGATATTGTTTTTATCATTATATCTTTTGGAAAGATTAGTTTGTGTATGATGTGAAAATTACCCATTCTTTTGACTACTTCAACATAAACTCTTTCAAGATTTGCAAACTCACATAAGTGCCTAAATATGTTCCTCTGATACTGCAATATCAGTATATTTCAATATGTCTTACTAAATCAGTTTTAAGAATTCTCAATTTCATTATTTCCAGTTTCCTTATTTTACAAAGGATTGATTCTTTTCAAACTTTGAGGTTTTTTGTTTTGGATTTAGTTTCATTTTCTGTTTATTTTTTTAGGGGCTTTTTTGTTTGGTTGGTTTGGGTTTTTTTTGTTTGTTTCTATTGTTGTTGGGTTTTTGTTGTTGTTTTTTTGTTGTTGGCTTTTTTTCATCCTGGATTAATCTGTATTTTAGAGAGATAATTTCTGTAAACTACATTAAGAAGTTTTACTATGAAGTTTTGCACTTTATTTTGTGCTCCATGGGGAATGTTTGTGTTGGTCCTTCTGTTTTTTAAATATCAAACAGTTCTACTCTGTCATGCTGAATAACAAGAATGTTTTGAATAAACATGAAAGATTAGTTAGAGTTACAATATATACAGAGGATTATAGTACATCGGGGAGAGGAGAAATAAGGTTATGGAAAACCAGTTCTCTACCTTCAGTATCTGGGAGCAGCAGGCTTGATCTAAGAGGTTACTACAGTTAAAGACAGACTTTCTATTTGCTGCAGTGTGATCAGTCACAAACTGCTGAGTATAACAGATATTTTCTAGCTGTCATAGTGCATATTTCAGCCTGGATTCCATTTTTCCATGCCCAGACTTTCTGAGATTAGATATTAGATATTAGATTTTGATAGGATTAGATATTCCCATGTAACTCACTGTTGAATACTCTACATGCTGATTGATATGGCACTTTTACAATAATATTTCCGGTTTTTATAGCACTTTTAATTTTCTGTGTTAAAATGAAAGCTTCTTTTTGGGTCTCTCCCAGAATAGTTTGCACAAGGCAGTATAACATCTTTTGGTTTAAGTTGAGAGTAATTATTTAAAATGCTGTCTATTCCACCACGTGTTCACAATATATCCCACCCTGAGATAGGTTGTACTTGTCTCTACTTATCTGCTGGAGAAAAGAAGGTATTCTATGTAATTTTCTTTTTTCCCTTTTTTCATTCATTCAGTCAAGGTACCAGGCCATTATTGAACCCCTGGACCAACATGGTGCTGGCCTTTCTGTGACCAATTTAGCTAACTGCCCAAGAACAAAAACTCTTCTGGTTCTTCATGCCTTCCTACTTCTTTGTGTTTCCAATTTTACCTACCTTTGGAGTATATGATTAATTTAACCTACTTTTATTCTATTAAATTTTATTTTAACCTGAAAGATTAATACAAGCTTCTAGTCACGGATAGAGACTTATTCCATCTCCAAAAAGTGAATTTTCCTCTGCAGGTTAAGAAGTCAGCATTCCTAGACAACCAAAATGGTCCTGGAATCTGCTGTCAGTGTGCACCCACTTTTCATCCTGTTTTTTTTTTTTTTTTATCCCAGCACAGGAGAGTGGTAGAAAAGCAGCTGTGCTGGCACCTGCACAGAACTGAGCCCCAGCGGAGTGCCGGCGCAGTACGATATGGATGACCTAACTTTCAGGGGGGTTGTCATTGTTTTTTTCATTGTCTTGGATGGGGGGAAAGGAAGCAGTGGCTGAGGGAGCCCCCTGCCATCTTGCCTTTGTTCCCAGAGGCCACGTGGCAGGGAGCTTGGGAACAGCAGCCACCTTGGCTTTGTCTCAGGGAGCCAGATGACATCTTACCCTTGTCTGAGTAAACCACACCACGCACTCTCTTGGGGGAGCATTTTTATTTGTTTGGGGGTGAACACCCTTTTGTGGGTAACACACTATCTTTTGCTCTTTTTAAAATTATTATTATTAATATTGTTGTGTTTATTGTGAGGGTTTTTTTTTCCATTAAAATTGTGATTCCAACTGGTGTTGGAATTCTCCTAGTGTTTCTCCCACTTTTGGAAGTTGACCACTGAGGGAGGGTAGCTTGAGTGGAGTTAATTTTCCTGCTGAGTTTTTAAAACCAGTACAATAGTATCTATGTAATTATCACAATAATTCCATCAGACACTGCATACAAGTGTACTTTCTATGAATGTGAGAACAGATATATAGAAAAAAACAAAACTCCAAAAGGATAAAATGTAGGAGAAATATCTCTGAAAGGATAACATGCAGAGCTAAGGTCCAACAGCTTTTATTTGTTGCAACTTCAAGAGGTGAAAAAAGAAAATTTATACTTCAGGAGGTCAGAGACTGCAGCTTACGTATCTTTTCTACTTGTGACAATGAAAGAAATTAGTTGAGTCTTCACATATGTGTCCTTCTTACCCACTCTCCCTTTCTTCCCTCTCTGCTGGGCAATGTGGTTTGTCCTAAAATAAGAACAACAGGTGCGTATTGCAGGCAGAACTGTAGGGATGAGCACAAAATTAATACATTCCAGAGATTAGGCAGTTGAGTTGCTTTTGATTGACTAGGGTGGTCATGTGTAAGGGTACAAAATGCTTCTGGAGACTGGACCAGCTGGGCCAACTTGTCTCCTGAAGTTGCAGGCAGCTCTTGTGCAGATCAAAACACCCCACATCCCGCATCCTCTCTGCCTTCTGTCAGGGATATCTGCACGGTATGTCCAGCATGAAGGCAGGTAACACTCATTTTTGGGCAAGTGTGTAAAAGTGCTAAGATCTGGTCAAATAGAAAGACAAATCCTAAAGTAGCTACATGAGTGCTTTGTTGCTTTGGAATTGTGAATTCTGAAAGATCAAAGACTGTAAAAGTGTATGTTTCTAGACAAACCTGTTTATTTTATAACCCTTCAGATGCAGACTGTTGACCAAATCTGAAACTAAGTGGACCGAGCCACACCTAGACTTCTCTGAGAAGTTTAGAAAGCAAGGGTATCTCACATAATTCAACATAAGGGACCATGACCTTATTATATTATAATCCACTGAAATAGATGCTAGAGTTCTAATTTAGATTTATTTAGTTGTTATTTGGATTGTATTAGCAATAAATCTAATCATATTCATCCACATAATCACTGTGTCCTATTTCTTGCACCTGGCTGAAAGCCTGCTCTAGACTACTCTGTCACACTTCTCTCAAGCCTTCCAACAATAAGGCAAAATAAAAAGTAACAGAAAATCTCTCTTGTTGCTCCAACCTCTAATTAGAACTGCCATTTTTACCAGTGAGCAACTTATGCTGAGAATTGAAGGAGCATACTGCTGATGCTGCTTTTTTCCTATTGAAGTACCATGCATCTGCTAGAAAGGCTAAATTTTATGCAGCTCTTGTCCAAGTTCTAGAAATACATACTTATATTTATATACAGACACACACACACCGAGCACCAAGGTCCAGAAGAAAATACTTGATGTCGATCGTTAAAAGACACTTGTTTCAACATCTGTATTTTATTAACACCAAAAAGCAAATCCAAAAGAGTGGTTTATAAATGACAAACAAGAGTATTAAAATAGCATTTAAGAAAGCTAGGTGCCACTCCTTCTTCCAAAGACTTTGTGATAAACTGACTGCTGCTGCTGTCACTGAAATGTTTGTACTGAAAGAAGTGACTCAGGGAGTGTCAATCTTGCTTAGTAAGTAGAACCATAAAGGAATCCCCCAGAGTGACAATTTTCCCATTAACATTAAAGATCATCTGGAATCCCATTAGTAACACACTCGTGTCTAGAGCACATAGAAGGTACACCATAATGAAGCTAAACTAAATAATGAAGGGAATGAGTCAAAAGTCTATTTTATTCTCTTTTGGAATGGAATCCTAAAATATACCTTTGAGTACAGGTGTGACAAGAGAGTAGAAATGAAGATATAGTCGAATATGCAAAAGGGGGTAGTGGCTCATGAAAAGACATTATAAGAAAGGTAGTTGGAAGGAATTACTTCAATAAAATACCCTTAAGCCCTTGAAGACTGCCCTTCTTTTGTCTAAATTTTTTGTGGGTTAGCTGCAAATACATGGGGATAAATCTGAAAGGTGATTATAAAACCACAGGCTGACCTAGAATCTTTGATAAGAAAAAGTGCCATGAAGGTGACTGTGCTTTAACACCCACCAACCCGTCTTCCATTTTCTGGTCCTCAGATTAAAACGACTGAACTGTCCAAAGGAATGGAAAAAAAATTACTTCAATCAGCAACAACACAGGATATATGGGAAGCAAAAGCATATGCTCTCATTATTTCACAATTATGTGTCACATTAACTCATGGTCTCTGTAGACAAAGCAGAGATGCCATGTAGTATGGCCCAATGCTGTGAGCACAAGAAAATCACCTGAATAGACTCCTGCATCTTGGTATAAAAAAAGATTTTCTGTAAAAATAGCATTACAGAGGCTGTTTGTTCTATTCTACTTTTATGTAACAATTGTGAAGTTTAATTTCCTTAGTTTCCTTACTTGAAGGAATTTTCACATTTTTCTTTTTTATGCACTTTCCAAGAGTTTCAAAATTTGATTGTCTTCAGTTCTTGAAGCATGTAAGGGAAGATTTTAAATCTCCTTCTGAAATAAATTCCTGCTATCCAGGTTGATGGGTACGTTGTGAATATAGAAACCTCAGTCCCTTTCAAATGCTTTAGTATGTCTTTAATTAAGAGAAGCACCCACAATTTAGGAGGGGGAGAAATCATGTACCTGAAAATTGAGACAAGACAAAACCCAAAGGCTGAGATGAATCAATTTACAGAAAACAGGTATCATTAGGTATCCAATACATTCCACCATTATCATGTTATCAAAACAACTCATAATTTTTAATTAATTTACAGGCATAGCACTTGTAATAGAGGTAGCTACAAGAAAGATTGAAAACCATTTGTAAAATAAAGTGAAAGGAATAAAGGCAAGTGCCCCTAAGGGTTCTTTAGATACCTAAATATGCTCAGAAAAAATACAATGTATTCCTGACATATCTCTAATTGGTTTTCTGACATATCTCTAAGGTTTTCTTTTGTAATATAAGCAGAGAAGAAAAATTGTTCACAAAAATGAGCCATATTCATTCCCTCTAAGAATTATTTAATTTAATATATTTGCCCATGTGACTCATTTGTACCAGTTTATCTATGTAATATTCAAGGCTAACTCTTACTCATCTAGCCAACACAAAACACTTCCAACTATTCATTGCAAATTGTCCATTTAATTGTTTACACATTCAATGACAATGCTAGAATTTCCTAACTTTTCAAAGGTTTTTATTTACAGCTGAAACTTTTAAAGTGTTTGTCAAGCAACTTCCTAGAGTTTAAGAAACATTGTAAAGTGAAAAAAGAAAAGAGCATCACACATAATGTTTGAACTCTTTCTGTTAATGAGTTGAGAATCTTTAGACCGTAGGTTATTCTTATTTTATTAAGCTTTATAACATCATCATGAAGTTGTCACCCATCAGAGAAGATGTTACAGAAAATCACATATTTGCTTTACCAGTGGGTTTACTTATTCATTAGTATGTTGTCTTTCTTTAAGACGTGACAATTCTGAATCCTTATTTGAAATGACTGAACATTGTAGTACTAAGTTACTTCTTGCTGTTTTATTTGCCAGGGTTCTCAGTCTCACAAATTTCCCGGGCTCAAATTTTGCTTTCCCTCTTTACTGAAATGTCTCATTCCACATTTCATTCTTGCTTCTCCAATTACTCTCAGCTCCAAAATCCAGTTTTTCCTTTTTATCCAATGTAACATCTCAGTGTCTGGATTATTCAAATCAGGTGACTTCCCACCCATTTTGCCTAACATCTTAAAGGCTACAGTCAAAAGCACTTTTGTTTTCAAGTTCCTCTCCAAGCACTGTGGTGGCAGTTGAAGAGTGGTAGTCTTGATTACTTACAGCTGCCTACTACTTACTAGAAGGGGAGATCGTGCACGTCATTCTTCGAGAGCAGTAAAAGGTGGCTGTTCAAGATAGAAAAATCTGAGCATATTTTGTTCACATGGATCCTTCAAAATAATTGTCAGCCTAACCAAATATGAAGTGAACATGAGAGGATCAAAAATCTTAAAAGCTTAAGAGCTTGTCTGAATTGACATTGATTTTTCTTGTTCTAAAAAAGTTTTATTTCTGTCATTACAAAGAAAGTACACCTACTTCAAAATCTAGAAACATTAGTGCTTCTTCATGAAAGCAAACAAAGGGGCAAAGCAATCAAATAAACATATTTTTTAGTAATCTTAGTCTGAGAAACAATAACCATTCCAAGGATAATTAGCTTAAATTTAATAATATCAACAGTTTGACAAAGTTCTAAGTAGTTGAAAGAATGGCTTTATAGTGGAAAATGTCTAATGACATAAAATACAATGCCAATACCATGGCTGCCAAGAGACTACATATGGGAATTACTGACATGGTTTACATTAGAATGCTTATTTTATTTAACTCCCAGTTTCCCCTGAGATCCTCTTCCCACAGCTAAAATATAAATGTAGGTTCTACTCTTTGCATGTCCAAAAAGGAATGAAGCCCAGCTCATGAAGGTTCTGCTAAAATATTAATGCAGAGACCTTCTTCTTCAACTGTGCTAATGTCAGTGAATTATACATAAAATTAAGCCAAAGTTGTCCCATTCATAACACTGAAAGATTAATTTTATAGAAAATTTCTGTGTCAAGACTTCACGCAATATTAAAACTCACTGCAAAGCTCAGTGAAATTATACTGATAACTGTAATCTGTTTACAGAGGAAAACCAGGATAAGGCTCTGATTTCATTAGAATAGTAGTGAATTCAGTAACAACTTTTGACAAGTCAAACATTTTTTTGCTTTCTGTATATATGGAAATGATTGAAGAAAAAAATTCTAGTAATTTCCTATGCCTCTGATTTAAGCGTTCTCTTTTTACAAATAGATAAAAGTAGGCGTACCTTTTATCTTGCCTTTTTTTTTCAGTTTGTGAGAAAGGGATATTAATATTTCTTTTTAAAAAGGTTACTACAACTCTGCTTATGAATTTGAGTATGCACCTGCTCATGTGACATCTATTTAGTCTGAGGAAGTAACGTTAAATTTGAACTGATTACAGTAACAGTACAAATTATGTAATTTTTGAGCCCAGTTGAATGGAGAGTCCTAAATCTGATCTCTATTTTTACCTTTTATCCTCTACACATCTAGGTACTTAATATGAAAACACACTGGATTTGATGTCTTCAGCTGTGGTTTGTACATTTAACCCATTACAGCCACAGAGACTTTAAAATGAAGAAATTAAAATGTTAAAATAGTAAGTGCTTTAAAAAACTCTTTATTGCTCTAGCTCCAAATTTTTTCACAAAAAATTGTACCCATGCAAGCGGAAGTAGTACAACATAATCTGAATGTCTCTCATCTGTACACAAATTTATCGCCCATTCATTTAACAATACTGTACGGATGTGCGGTTTACAAACTGACACAAAATTCAGTAATTTTTGGAGTCACAAGTTAATAATTTCTATTTTTTTAGAATTATTTTATTTAGTATTTAAATATATTAAAGCAATATCCTTCAAGACAACTTATGCATTAAATTTCTAAATATGGAAAATTTAACTGGGTTATCTTGACTATTCTTGCTATCTTACAGCTCCCCATTCTGACCCTGTTACTGTCAATTTCAGGAGACAATTTTTCAGCTGATGCAAAATGTCATAATTCTATTAACTTCAAAGAAATTATCATAATTCATTCTAGATGAATGTTATTTCTAGGCTCTCATCCATGTAATGCACTAAATACCATTTTCAGCAGCATATTGCACTGCAGAAAACTCCACATGTATTTGTTATTCCATCACAGTAAGCCACAAGTTTACTTCTGCTGGACACTGCAGGAAAAAAAATTAACCAATAAACATTTCTGGGGAGACTTTGCAAACTCTGAGACATTTCATATGATTCAAAGTTTTATTTTCTTTTTTCTCATCTCTTCTATTTTCATAGTTACTTCTAGAGTCTAGTAAATAGATTCCAAAAATCCCCATAAAATTGTACTACAGAACAATTCTTTGCTGTCTTGAAAAAAAAAAATCAAAAAAGAACTATTTCTCTCAAGAGTAATCTTACCTGATTTCTGATTTACAAGTTTCAGACATGTTTTAAATATATTCTGTGTTGATTAGCTTTGGGATGTTCCTGACAGTCAAATAACATGGAAAATGTACCACCAGGACATTCACTGAAGCATGTTCAGAAAAAGCTATATATTTACTTCTGAAAATATCATTGTGATAAATGTGCTATTCAGGTGAAGCAATGGCATACTGAGGTAGATTTCTAATGGTAGGTTGGGTTAGATCTCTTCTAAGAAATATATCAATAGAAATTTCAAATTAATCTCTTCAGCTTTTGAATTTATGCTAGAGATAGAAAACAAAATTTGCAATACAGTGGAATACCAACTTGGAATACCAAGTTTAAGAGCTATTGAAACAAAGACATTAAGGCCAAGCAAGTGGAATTAGATTACATTAATGGATATTTAAAATTGCTCTTTCCTATGTCTGTGTATAAGGGTAGTAAAGGTATCTAGTAGAAAAGTTTTGCCTTCAGCCCCCTACTCATTAATACACTTTGGATGCTGATATTTCAGATCAACAAAGAAATAATATTGGCTTTCCAGCACTAATTTTTCTATATACTTTGACATGCATTTTTTGAATAGTATGTACATAAAATGGCCCAGTCAATGTTTGCTAAAAGATGACTAGGTATTAAGGATGAAGTTTCGAGGCACAACCATTTCTACAACGAAAATGTCTAACTGTGTTAGAAGAACAACTTTTTCAAAATGTAAGTGTGAAATAGACTCTTACCAAAATCATTAGCTCTTGCAAACTACACTATCTATTTTCACAAGTCTTAGGGAAAATTTCTTCTAAACATATACAGGTTGGAACACAGCTGCATGCAAAAACATTTTAGAAGATCTTTTAAGCCACTCCTATGCAAAATGTAAGAACGTTTTTTATTTCTAAAGAAGAATGAGCCTATGACAAATATGCTGAAGACAGTTAATACATTTCTAAACATTCTGATACTAGTATTTGATGGGACCATGTGAGTAGATTAAAACTCAGAAAAATCCATCCTCTTCCATGAAGTAAAATGGCTCCAGTGAAAATGTACACAGGCCAAACAGAACCTTTGGAAGACTTATTGACAGATAATCAATAGAAATACTGAGGACTATCCAGCAGTTCAGAGATTTTAGGTATTTATACACCCTTCAGGAGTAGGCTACTGTAACAGACAATATATATCTGCAACTATGATATCTACTTATGATATAACAAAGCCAGGGCAGGAGCTCAAACACTAGTCAAAAATCATTGACAATGTTTAATTGCTAGCAGCTAAGAACCTCACATGGTGACTGAACGTTTAGCTGGGACAACAGTACATGTCAGAAAGTCTTTCTGAGGGTTATTTTGTAAAGATCTGTCATTGGGGAGGTAGAGGAAAGAAATTTAAAAAACATATAAATGCTGCAGCGTGCCACTTAGCCCCAGAGCCCTATTACATTAGTAGCATGCATGAGGCTTGGATTTCATTCATTTCACTGCATCATCTGAGGAACCAAAGAGTGTAGAAAACACCCAAATGTCAATGCTTTCTTTGCCTTAGCTTTCACAGCTGCAAGTGACTGAAATACTTTTAGTGTCTTAAACATTGTCAAAATTATAGAAAGACCTTCTGTCAAATTGCAAAGGAGCAACTACCTATTGGCAACTTCTGAAGCACCCTCTGCCCACGCCTGAATATTGCTTGCTGACTGGAATTTGGACTGTGATGGGAACTTGAGATTATAATACTATCCAATTATCTCAGGTCTAAGGAAAAGTAAACAAGGCTCAGGAAAGAAGAGTTTATCCACAGAGGAAACCAGCTATGCTAAGAATCAGCCCTAGCTGGGCTCTGTGGGTGAAGGAGGAAGTTTTGGATGTGTGACAGTGAAATCTCTCCACATAAAACAGAAGGAGCAAACTCACCTCTCTAGGAAGACCACATACACAAGGGACATTCTCCTGAGAGGCAACTAAGAGAGGCTCATAAACCATCAAAGACCCCCAAGGCACCCCCTAGACTCATTCCTGAGGCCTTCTGCCACCAGAGAACTGCACAGGATCCAAATGAAGCAACAAATCCAGAGCCTGTTGCAAGATATTGTAAAACTTTGCCCCTGCCTACCAATGGAAGGTGACTGAGCATCTCCTGAACATATATACACACTGGGCTCTGTGTTTTGAGGGATCAGAAGAACAGGACCTATAGCATGCTGTCGGGTTCCACGGAGTGGTGATACATTTTCTATTTAATTTCTGTCATTCTCTTTCTTCCCTGTCCTTTCTTTTTCCTATTTCTTTCTGTCTTTCTGTCTGCATCACATTTATTGTTAGCTAAAATTCATACTATTGACTTCGTCATATGGTCTCACTTGCACCTTAATTAAGGTGCTCCTTAATTATCTCTCTAATAATTTTAATAACTGGATCATAATACCAACTCTTGAGCCTGTTGTTTACAGAACTGCTTTTTAAAGCTTCATCAAGAAATTATATTCCACTCCCTCCTATTTAAAGCCTACATTCATGCAGATCATAAGATTTCAAAACAGTTCCAAGTTGGATTTACAACTGTATGGTTGAGACAATCAGTTCTGCAATAGTATAGTCAGCACTTCAACTGACACCAACAGGAGCAAGGCCATATCTTCTAACGAAAAATAAAAATCTATGAAAAACCTTCACTGTTTTCCTCTCCCATTTTAAAATTACTAAGTTTGATTTTAGAAACATTGTTAGACTAAGTTTTATTTTAGAAACATTGCTAGACAGTTGGCAAATATATTGAGTTTGACACTGTAAATATGAATAAGTAAATTTTTTCTTAGCTTGTGGATATGAGAAACATTTTGGGTCAGTCTGTAAGTTCAAATTATAATGAACTTGTAGGGATTCATAAAACAGCAGACAAGACAGTGCCATTTTATGGTGCCTGACTCCAATTTGCTCCTGAGATACTCATATTCCTTCCAAAACAAAGATGCCTCAGAAAATAAAAAAATAAAAAAATAAAAAAAAAAAAGGAGAGAAAAGCAAAAAAAAGGCATAAGAAGAAATGAGAAGAGGGATGTGTTAAAATCTTAGGGGTTTCTTACCTTGAACTGATATGGAACTGCCTCCACTGACTCAAGCATTTCCTTGCAAAGCAGAGCCTTTAGAAAACATGACGTTTATGCAACAGGCAAGTGATGATATTTCTACTATATGCAAGTGTTTATTTCCTCTCAGAAATAAGAAATTTGAATGGATTTCTTTTTTTTAAGTCTTAATGGTTTCAAAAGCTTCCTTCTCAGCAGAATATCCTGAGCATTTTATCCCAGGAAGATGAGACAGAGGCTTCATTTTAGTGCATTTTCTATGAATGAGTCTTCAGCCAAAAATACAAGATTCAAGAACTTGGGAATGAACAGAAAATGAAAGAGCTCAATAAGGCAATTTAGTGATTCCTGCATTAAGTTGTGAAGGATAGTTGTGGGATCAAGCATCTGTTCTAAAGGTCATGTATTTTTCACAAGTATTAATAATGAATGCAAGAAAATAATCACTATTTAACATGAACCAAAACCCAAGAAATCTATGTATACTATTCTTCCCATGGAAACCAAAAGTGTAGGTAGACTCAAACAGGCTCCCTGAATGAAGACTACTCTGGATTCACAGTCACAACAATCCTTACTTGTGAGTTTCAAATAAATTCAGGTCTTTTTAAGGTGTTAAGAACGTCAGCTCCAATGGGATTACACAGTACCAGCATTTTAGTACCACTTAGTACCAGTCAGCACCATTTAGTACCATTTAGTACCATAGTCACATTCATATGCAGAAAGGGTCTATGGTTCTTCAAACACATGGGAGATTAGAATTTTTTTTAGAGAAATTTTGTCCCACACTTCAGAAGTGCCATTATATTTAAGCCAAACTGAGTGCCTAAGATCCTTACATTAATAGTAAATGCCAGCATTTCCACAACTGAACTAAGCTCGCAACAGCTACAGGCAGGCTGAATTTTGATGCTAAGAAAGGTTAATCTTTAATAAAAGTATTATTCAAAAGTAACTGAAATAGAATAAAAAGGATACATGCTAATCACTTTAAAAGTACTGTTTGTGACCTGAAGGAAAAGGAGAAGCATTAACAAGTAGAATTTTTAGTTTTATCAAGGAAAAATGCAGTATATTCATTTCCTTCTTTTTTTCCCCATTTTTTTTTAATAATTGACAACAAATTTCTACAAGTTGCTATATAACATCCAAATACTGATTCAGTATTATGCACAATAATATTTAACCCTTTTCACACTCCAAATAGGAGTCTCTAGCGTAAGATGTTATTGCAGCATTTATTATTATTTGGTGACAGCACTTCCTTCACTAAAGATTTGTTATTTATTGATGTGACCAATTTCTACTTAGAAAACTGACAAAAATCACAATACCTAATTTGATCCCATGTGGGATTCCTCCTCATGTGTATTCTGATTGCAAGTTTAAAGGATGGCATGTATGACATGGCCTTTTTTCCACCATCACCACTTACTGTTGCTTTATGGCATCTAGAAAAACCAAAGACAATATTCTAGGTGTTTGTCTGTTTGTTTTTTTAATTTTGGTAACCGTAAGAAACAGATCAGAACAATACAAATATTATGTTTAAGTCTCATTTTATATCCTTCATTATCCCTTTCCTTTGTTATTCATAGTTGCACCTTACTAGCATAATCCAGCAGTGCAAAAATTGGAATAACTGGAATAACTAGCAAACTGGGTTAACTAATATATATTTTTAAAAAAATTAAAAACATCATGTCTTAACAGTCCTTCCTAAATGACTATTAAGAATTAATACACTTTAGTCAGACACTGATCAAAGTAATATATAATATTTGTAACATCCTTCTCTATGGTCAGGCAGCTCTTGTTGGTTTTGGATGCTGCAACATCACTCCCCAAATGTCTTCTTATGAAAGAAATAGGTTCAACACTCACATTTAAAAATTTGTCAAATTTCCCAGTTTTCTCCCCAACTCTTCCAACTTCTTTTGACCATCTTTTTCTATGATTATCCTTCTGAAAGTTCCACTAATACTAGATTATAAAATTCTGCTCTAATCAAGTATAGCACTGGTAAATGCTTCAGTCCTCCATACTATTTATATTTTAATCCTCCCTGAAACAGTGGCAGCACATTCCAAACTTAGAAGTCCATGAACCTATGTATTTTGTAGGTATGATAAACATTAATACATAAATAATAATAAATAAGGTTTTGTAGGAGCAGAACATACATCAGTCATTTGCTATAATCTCATTATTTCCAGTCATTATTGTATGCCATCCTGAATTAATAGAAAAACTTAATTAACATTAGGAGGTTGACATTTGAAATAACACTACGTAGTATGAAATAAAAAGCTTTTCTACTATCAAACAGTGTTTCTACAATGCACAAAGAAACAAAAGATTGTATTTTCTCAGTACATAAGTGACTAAAGGCATTCAACACCCTGAAAATCCTTTTGAAAACTAAAGCCTGTATAAGGACTAAATGCTCTAGGAAGTTAATCAACATAAATTAAAATTGAAACAATAATTGGATATTTAGGAACAGAATGCAAACTAAGAACCATAGGCTTGTTTTTCACACAAATTAGTAAACCAAACAGATTTTCTTGTTTTTTATTTGCTAGTAGTAGTGTGAATACATGAAAAATTAATATCACTCCTACTAGACATATTCAAAACTGAAATCTATCCTATTCAGATTCTTTATTGGTATAATGAACATGATCACAATTTTGTTATATACTTTGTGTTACTACACACCATTAGTCATTACTGGTTAGTTTCTTGAGCTACATGAAAGCATTTTCCTTGTGTTTGTAAACTTTCTTTCAAAAACAATTACTTAATAATCTACTATTTTAACTTTTCAGAAAGATTGGAAGAGGTACACTAATATTTATTTAAAATAAGGGAAATGAATTCATCAAGGCATAATGCTTTAAGTTCATTAGGTATCTCTACTTAATCTGCAGAAAGAAAATGTTAATATTACTTCAGCATAATCACAGAATGATAAACCTGTTGGAAACAGCCTCAGCAGATTCTCAAGTCCAACATCACTGTTCAAAGTCATGTCACCAGCAGCAGGTTACTCAGGGCTGTGTCCATAAAGTATTTCTAAGGATATCATTCAGTATATCTAAGGATAGAGACTACGAAGCCTCTCCAGACAATATGTGCTGGGTTTTGATAACCCTCAAAACAAATAATCCCCCTCGAACTTTTATTTAAGTGTAATTACTTGTGTTTCAGTTTGGCGTTGCCTCTTGGCATTTCATGAGGCACCACTAAGAGTTTTTCTCTGTCTTCTTTGCTCCTTTACCAAGACCCTTGGGTAATTATACACGTGGATAAGACCTTGCTGAGCATTCTCTTCTGCAGGATGAATAGTTCCATCTCTCTCAGGCTCTCTATATAGCTCAAATGCTCCAAGTTCTTCAGCATTGTGATGGCCCTATGTTGGATTCCAAAACATCCATGTTCCTCTCAATACCAGGAAGCCCCAGACTGTACACATCACTTCACCTGTGGCCTCCTCAGTGCTAAGGATAGGTTCTTTTCTAGAAAATAATGAGAAAATACTTTCCTTTTCATCAGGTTACTCTTAAATTTCATTCCTAATACTGCAAGATTCTGTTTTTTGACTTCAACAAAATTTCTATGGAGAGCTCCTTGACCTTATATGTTTTAATTACAACACCCGCTGAATCAAGTATTAACAAGGATACAAATAATTTTAAACACAAGGGAAAGTTAGTATGGCCTGGATTAAGAGAGGTTTTTCCTGCAGAGCTTAGTAACTCAAGCAATGTAAATAGAATATTGAAAGCATAAGGCTTGTGTGACAGGAAGCTGTGAGAAGTCACAGCAAATTACCAACCTAGTTAATATGAAGTATCACAAAGACTGATTGCAGTGTTTTCCTTGCCCTCTTCCACATTTGTCTGTGTCTTCTTTTGATTGCAGGGTTTGTTTATGGGTTTATCATTACAGTTCCAGAACACTTGATCTATCTTTTTCACTTAGTACAGAGTAGCTACTAAGCAAATATTATTGTCATATAATCAATGAAAATTTGACAGTAGTCCTGCTTCTTGTTTAGCTATAACTTGAGCTGGGCATATTGCTTGCAATCCAGGGGTCTGCTTGATAAACATACAAATATTTCTTTTACCAACCTTAGTGGCAAATAGATACTGAAAATAAAGAAAAATAAATTAAATCATCACAAAATCTATTGCTTAATTTTGGTCAGTTGGAAATATACTTAAGGCATTATGCACTATCTATGAAAACAGTTGTTCAAATCCCCTGTTCATTTTTGCATCCAAAAGCCAATCATCATCAATTATATTAGATGAATATAGAAGACTGCTTTTTCCCTCAAACCTTCAAAATTCTCAGATTAGTAGTCAGAGAACTAAAGGAGCAAGTGATGTGTTTCACAGCCCATTGTAAGAAAACTACAGCTCTATGGTAAGAATGTTAAATTAAAATATTAAATAAAGTTAATATATGACTGGACTGTATACTTCAGTTTCCACAAGATAGATAACAGAACACAAACTTAGAGAAGAACCAAAAATTAGTCAGCTCAGCAACAAATGTCAAAGATAAAAATGTGGTACAAATTAAGAAGGGTTTTAGAAAACATTCAGTTTTGACCTTGTATAAAATAGGCTGTAAATATACCTCTGCAACTACAGAGGCAAGATGACGCAGCCTAAGATGAGCAAAGAAAACATAGAAGCACAAAGTAAATGAAAGTTTGACAGAAAAATTGTAGTTGAATTGTAGTGGCTAAAAGGAATCAAAAGGTGTGTAGAATGAGGTGAAAGAAATAGTTGTGTGGGAAGAAAGAAAAGGACAATCCAACTAAAAGAGCAACTGATAAGAAGCCCTAGACATCTCATACATAAAAGTATACCATCTATGAAAAAATAAAGCTTCTACTCCCTTATTTCAATAGATCCAGGACAGATGCCTTATCTTCACCTCTGCAAGGGTCAGTGCACATCAAAATCTGAAAACAAGAAAAAAAAATCTTTTGGTTGTAAATTAAAAAACTCCAAAAAACTGAAAATCCATGCTTTTAAAGCAAACAACAGTTATTATCATCTACTATTTGAAGTGTGCTATCGCTCACAGTGTGCTGTATGCTGATCCAGAGAGGCTGACAAGTGGAGAAAGTAAGCAGTATATGGAAGATAAAGCGGAATAATAAACAATATATATGAAAATATATTTCTAGATATATATGTGTGTGTTTATATAAATACTAGCTATATACATTATTTTTCAGTCTAATGATGTCTTGTTACTGTGGTTAGGATGGTTTTTTACTGGAGAAATCGAATAAGCAGAGAATCAGAGAGACAGAGAAGTAGCCTATTCAACATGCTCAATAAGAAAAATAGGCTCAGACCATCTGTGGTTATACATGGATTCTCACTATCTGAAGATGGCACATTTATATGACTTAAGAGCAGAAATGGGTTGCTACAACACAAGATTTTATGTAAAAGGGGAAAGTAAAGAGTGAGAAAATAGTGAAACCAGAATATTCTTGTCTTCAGAAAATAGTGTGGACTGCAAGTTTAGATTTCTATTCTTGTAGCAATTATTGTCACAAGGACAGATTCCTCTTGTGACATGCCATGTTCTCATTATATCCCTTTTCAAAGAAATAAAATCAATACCTCATGAAATTTTCAAAGTAAGTTTACCTGTTGATGGCTGTGGAATACAGAACTAATCTATGTGTGAACAGCTAAATACATTGCTAGGGACATTAGAGAACTCTCTCTTGTATACTCCAACAGTTATTAAAATTACACTACCTCTCATAACAAAGACTACCGTAAATATGAGGTGTAACATACTGTGTAAGCTTTCATTATAATTGGGAAGAAGAAATTTTGGACTCTGTCCTAGATGGCTCAAAAGAAATTTCTGATTAAAAAAAAAAAAAAAAAAAAAAGGAAGGGCCCTTGCAATAGCTATCCTTTGTCACCTAGTTTATAGAGCCACAAAGAGCTTTGTTTTGCCCTTCAGAGAGCTGAAAATTAATAATTAATGTATAATAAAAAATATGGAACACAGAATTCTGGAATTACAAAATTGTTACATCTACAAAAGAAAATCTACAGAAACATGGAACTATTATAATATGGACTTCAATTTCCACCTACAGTTAGAAAAAAAGCCCATCACTGATTTTCATGAGAGCGAGATTTGAATAATTGATCCTGCACTTCGAAATCAATGAGATACCTTTTCATGTGCTGTCCATGTTGATTTGGTTCTGTTAATCTCTTTCACATCTAAGTCATCATAGTTAATGACTGAACTGGGTGATTAACCCTGACCAGTCTAGATTCTGAATCCTGTGACAAATTAAATCTTATCACTAGAACTTAGCCACATCTGCCAACAAGTAGGAGGCAAGTGTTGATGGCTATTCTTAAACTGAAAACCTTCAAATCTATTTTCTTCTAGCAGTACATAGCTTAAACTCATCGTTTAGTACTTGCAGTAATAGAAGTAGTAGTAGCTTTTGATGTCAGAATATTATATTTGCTCACAAACCTCTAGGTTGGCATTATGCCAGATTATTGATATTATAACAACAATAGTAATGCTTTTTCGTACATATAATTGAGTGAAATGCTTACCTGCATGCAGACTAATAGATCAAACTGTGGTGCATACACAGATGACACCAAATCTTTTGGACTTCTAACATGTAATATTTAACACTGTCATACACTGTCAATGAAAGAGTAATACCCAGTCACATTATAATGGTTTACATTGTCTTAGCCAAAGATTGCTTAGAGGACCTTGAGGACTGTTGAAAACAGTTTTCAAATAAAACATATATGTTCATATTTCAGTAATAAAACACTGCAAGCTGCTGAGCAGAAAGGAAGAATTTGTCTGCTAGAGAAGCACATCTGTCTTTCATTATGCAAGGCACCTGTCACCCAACCAGTGATAAAAAGCCAATATCCAATTTACTTTTTACACCAAAGCATTTGCAACTTGGAATCATAAGTTTCCTCTACACTAAAAACTGGCAATTGATGGCAGTCGTCTTTTTGCCATTATTTTCCCTTGCAAGTCAAAGAGAAAAACAATAAAATACTTCCTTCATGTGAATGTCATTTTCTTATTTAGACATTAAAAATAAATTGCCTCTAAGTACAAAATGAAAAGTGGGGATTATCATTTAATGAAGACTATTATCCACAAAACCACATAAGCATAACTTTCCACAATCATTTTCATACTGCTTTTTCAGAGTAATTTTTTTAATTTCCAAATGTATTCTCTTCAATTTATCTTCTCCAGTGCTCTTTAGAAGGTGATAATATCACAGTCAAGGATACTTCTTGAGATAATGTGTTAATAAATAGCAATAATACTAAAGATAAGCAGAGAAACATCTTGGCTTTGGTCTTTGACAAGAAACAAAACAAGAGTGGGTAAGCAATCTTACAGTGCCATCTCTGCTTAGATTGGATCTCACAAGATATGACATCTTTTCTTGCTAATCCATTGTTTTAGCTTTTTGCACTTTGCCACTGAACAACAACTATTTGCCTTTAGACACGTACTGTAAATGAAAATACATCAAGCAATTTATTCTGAAAACTACTTGCCTTCATTTCCCTGGCTTCAGTAATACCAAGGAATCTCAGAACTTTGCAGGGATATCTAACACTTTCAGAACTGAATACAAACAAATGCTATGGGGTTTTTTACATAATTTGTAAAGTCTGCAATACCTTTGAGAGAACAGACACTGAATGTACTAATATTTTTTCTGCCTAATGGTAGAAATCTTTGCTGATGGAAAGATTAGACAAATCCATAGAACTAAGAATGACTTCAGTCCTGAAGATGAAAATCTGTCTTAGGTAATCCCTAAGTTCCTCGTTGCTAGAAAATAGGAGTTAATATAAAAAAGTTATTAATATTTAATCTGTTTCTCATAGTTTTGGGAATTTGTTTGTTTGCTTGCTTATTTTTTAACAAAGCACCAACTAGCAACTTGGCTTGGAGGCAGTTTAATTTGACCAACTAGAATAATTTTTGTGTACTCCCACTGTCACATTTTGAGTATATTCACTAACGGCAACAGAAAAATGAAACCAGATTAAAAATATAGATAGAGCATTTAAAAAGCAGCACAATCTGGTCTAAAAAATTTGAAATCATATTTAACGTAATTTCTGTGTATTTTCTAGGTATACTTCCTAGAAAAGTAGAAGTCTTATAATGCAAGAACAAGCCCAAAAGAAGGACTTAAAAATCAAAACCAGACTGCAATTATAGTTCAGAAGATTCACCACTAAATTGTGATTCCGATACTTCTAGTTTCTGGACTTTTGCTCATCACTGAGTTTCATAAATTCAGTAAATATTCAATTTTTAACATAAAAATTCCTTTAATTTCTACAATTCTTCGTTATACCAACATGAGCAGCAGTTTCACCTGACCAGCTAGACATATCTCTAAATTAAACCATATAGCACCCAAGAGCATAGCAAAAGGGGAACACACATAGACATTTATAAGCAGACATACGCATCCATATGTTTTAATATGTAAGCTAAATCTCACTCAAAGTGAATAAAAATGTTATATTTTTGCACTAACCACAATTTTCCAAGCCCTAAATGAAAAGTCTGCAAGCAAAACAAATATTGTTAAAAGGTGACTTTTCAGCAAGAAAGTAATAACTTTATTAGGCTTTGAGCATATTAGTTTGTTTTCCTTGGGGGAAAAAATAATCTCTTGAAACACCAGGCAGCTTTTAAAAGCGCTGTGATTCCAGTTGACTTTTAATCTCCTCAACATATAGTACAATAAGGCAATAAGGAAAAAATGCTATATAGATGATACTGTAGAAAACATTTAATTTTAAAATAAACTTTCAATTGAACATCATTCCAAGAGAATAGGCTTGTTTTATCGTGACATGTTTTCCTTTAAAAAACAGTGAAAGGCAATATATGAACATTTATGTTTTAATATGTGTATTGTAGTAATAGCTAAAGCTTGAAAATGAAGAATCAAGGCCCCACTGAGAAAACATAAAGAAAAATACCTCCTTACAAAGTTTAGAATCCAAAAGCCAATAACACAATCACATTTTCTGTCATACTTAGGAGAGCTTATTACAGAAGTCAGGATAGCCATGAAACAGTTTAGCCTAGCAGAGAAATCAGAAAAAGATGACCTTTGGTATCTTCTACTAAAATCAAGTAGACCAGCATTCTAAACTGACTATATTTTACTGAGATTTGCTGAATGAGACTTTCAGAATTTATAATTAATAAGTGTCCTTCCACCTTAACTTTCCTGACAGATTGGGGTATATATACCAAGTCCTTCTTTAAGACCATGTTTTCACAAACAATATTAGTGCTATGAAGATATCTGAGGTTCTTATTTATTTGTATCTGTGAGTTTGTAGCAATGCCTAATTTTTTTTTTTTTTTTACAAGTTATCCACTAACTTGTTTTGAAATGAAGAATATTAGTTGTCAGTTTTCATGTAGGTAAGCTTTCCAGTGTCTTTGGCTACATATCTCTCAGTAGAGTTATATCTGTAGGAAATATTTCAAACCCCAGCTATCACTCAATTAAATACCTCACTAGCTATCAGAGAAGTCACTTTATTAATGCAGAGTATTCTTATTAAATTCTTAACATAGAGGTTGCTTTACAAAAATTGCCTTTTTTTTTTAAAAAACCTCTGAACCACATTTTCTAAAATATCCAAAGGTTAGTGTTCTGTAATCTAAATGACTAATCTGAGATATATTTAGGTGAGTACGGGGTAAAACGGGGCTGAACTCAACCCCCTGAAATCTAATCTTCAGGTTAGACAACATTCAAGTCAATGATCATTATGTTAACTTTTTATTAGCTTCTACATGTAACATATATTTGCAAAAGTGAAGGTAAATTTAATTTAGATGTTAAATTTTTTATATTTAATTTAGATGGTTAATAATTTATTTTAAAGGTAAAATTTTTATTTAGGTAAATAAAATTAGTTGTTGGAAGACTAGGTCATAACTACTGACTTTTACTGCACTAATATAGAATGAGGGTCAGGTTACTTCTGTAGACAGTCTTGGATTCTGTTGCATGACCCTGAAATATAACTGAAGATGTGTTAGTGAAACAAATCTATCAAATACTCTGATAGCTAGTAAAACTTCTGAAAATAATCTGAAAATAATCTGAAAATAATCTTAAAACATGCTGCTCCTCAATAAAGAGGTCCCAACATGCAGGAAGTAAATCTCGACAAATTCAAACTCATTCGGGCTCTAGTTCCAGTTTTCTGTATTACTTGTTTCTGGATAGACAATACAAAACATTAAAAATTAGAAA
The DNA here is from genome assembly GCF_003031625.1 of Empidonax traillii. Lineage (NCBI taxonomy): Eukaryota > Metazoa > Chordata > Aves > Passeriformes > Tyrannidae > Empidonax > Empidonax traillii. The sequence goes on along the minus strand of NW_020955656.1, from coordinate 391,176 downwards.
ATAGAATTCTAAAATCAAGATCCATAAGATCCCATACTCTACTGTTAGCAACAGGTAAGTAAACCTACAGTGGAAGCCTTCATGAAAGTCAAAAGACAGAATTTGGGTCAGAACCATGAATGAAATATCCTTATATTACTTGCTAATGAAGAATCTTTAATTAATATTGGAAAAAATAATAGCAATAACAAAATTGTACCATTATTATCAAGGTTACTTTAATAGTGAAATCTCTTCTATTTGTATGAGCATAACATTTTTTGAAACTGTTCACTAAGGAGAACTTCAGAATCACCAAGTCTTAATTAACAGCCTGTTTAACTCCAGTTAAATTTAATGTAGCTTCTAGTCATCCAAGTAGTTTCCATTCCATTCCAAGCTTCATAGTAACATTAACTAACTGACATTGTAAGAGATGTCAAATCAGATGACAATGATTAGTGTAGATCATATTTCTGAATATGAGTTCACATGAAAATATTGTCTCAGTTTAAATGAGACACAGGCGTTTTGCTGAAGATGAGTTATGTGGAAGACCCAAACTCTTCCCTCTAAGCAATTGTAAATCTGAAATTAGGAGGGTCCAATTGAGGGGGAAAAAATTGTGGAAAGAGGAAAAATAACAACCTTTTATTAAAAGATATATGTGTATTGGCAGAAACAACGAAAGAAAACAAGGTAAAAAACCAAACAGTACTTCTATACCCACAAATAATCCCCTTCAAAACAAACCAATAAACAAACAAAGGTGAACAGTTCAGTTTGTGCCCTTTGGTGCAATTCTAACCACAGTCAACAGGGGATACTGTTGGATCACCAGAGATGCAGAGCTTGTAGTGTCCTGTGCCAGTCACCAGGGGGCACTGTTGGATCACTGTTTTTTGCAAAGCGACGAGGACTTCTGGGTGTATTGGAGAAACCGAAAATGCATTTCCCTCCCCTACACACTGGGAAAGGGGAGAGAGAGGAAGGAGAGAAAAAACAAACCAAAATAAAGTGTCCTTCCCAACAGGAACTCACTCTGTTCTGCTGGTCTAATTGTGAAGTCTAGTTTTTCCCTCTCCCTTTGATGTGCACAAGAACTGTTGCCAAGAAATAAAAAAAAAACGGCAACAAAGAAGGGGAAAAACCTCCTGAAACAGTTCCTCTCCGATGAAAATCCAAGCAGAATCCACAGCTGACAGCCAAGCTGAGAACAAAACTACATCCGAGCTCCTACTCTGACCTTGTTCCAACTCCATCAGCAACCTGAACTCCTCCCTGGCCCCCCACTGTTTCCCAGGAGATGAGAGGGAAAAAAAAGTAAAAAGGAACTCCACACCCCTCCTCAAAGACAAGATTCTGAGGGTCATCAACAAGGAACGTGACCTTGCCAGCAAACTTCTTTTGTGTTACCTAACTACCTGAGCCGCAGTCAATCTACCTATTCAACATCCCCTTCACACAGTGGGCAGGGGGAAGGGAAAAATTCCTGCTTAGTTTCTAAGAACCAGCAAAATCATGACAAATATAAACATGAAATACTGGAAGAACAGTAACAGATAATAGACATCACCTTGGCTTCCAGCAGGAAACTCTGAAGAGAAAAAACATTTGATCATAGTTGTCTCTATAAAATGAGAGGCATTCACATGAAGAACTTGATCCTTTACTTACTTGCTCATATGAGTCCCAGCTTCTTGGGAACAGGGTAGAGTTTTTTCCTGATTGGTAAGCCATCGCAGTTCCTTTCTGTTTTCAACTGTAGAAACACTGGACATGTCTTGAAAAACAACAATAAAATTTGTCTCCTTGGCTGATCCTGTGAGCTTCACAAAACCCAACACAACATACTAGTTAGTAAGTTTACGGTCTTTGTCCAGAAACATAAAAAATTTTCACTAAGTCTGACAACTTGAATTTTCAATGAGTTTTCTTACATATCCTAGAAAAAGGTCTCTTTTGTAACATCCTTTGTAAAATTTTTTATTCTACTTTTTTATTTAGATTGTCCACTTCTCCTTAGATGCATTTTGATTCAAGTATATTGTTAGTTATAGGCATTTCTTTTAATGTGATCTCAAAACTACCTTCACCACCACAGCGCAGCTGTCAGCTGTCACGGAGAGAGACCAATTGCCACTTCACTGTAGCTGGAGTCCAAGCTGCCCATTCTCTGAACAATGTAGAAAAGGGTAAAAGGATTAATTTTAGCATAGTACATTCAGATACTGAACATCCATTTTGCTTTCTGGGTTGGAAATCACCAGAGCACATCCTGTTCCACTAAAGTTCCCATTGCAAAGAGTAATGGTGTTACAGCTGCTCAAATGCTGACCTAACTCACGAAGCCTTCTCTAAAACACATGTACTTTAAGAACATAATTAAATTTTTTTCCCCTGTAATTTCTCCCATGAAAATAACGATTTGGTGTCAACAACTTCCACTTTAAGCAATATTTCTTGTCTGAGAAAATCTTTCACACACTCTGATAGCACTGAATCAGCTTACCATCTGGTTTTTTAATTAAATTATTGAAAAAGAAAACACAGAAAAACCCAATCACAAAACACTTCAGAATATAGTACTAGGTCTCCTACTCTCAAATTACAAATTCCTTGACGGGAAAATGTTTACATCAGACTATGTTACTGATTATTCAGTAGTACACATAGATAAACATAAGCAAATTCAAATTTCTGTCAATTTATGCCAATGGCTTCCTTTTGGCAAGAAAAGAAGCAGAGAAACTTTTGTATAAAAAAAGAAAAAAGCTTCAAATTAAACCTGTTTAAAATAAAGAGTTTTTTTTTCCATAGGATCAAAATAGATACGAAGTTTCATTGTATAGAATTATTTTGTTTTATTTAACAGGAAAATGAGTTATTATTATTGTTAATGTATTATTATTATTATACATATTATATTAAATATGTATAGAAATATGTTTATAAATATGTATATACATATACATATTATATACATATTACATTATTATAATGTATTATTATTTTTTCAGCTGTTCTTCAAAGAATTTTTACAAAATTGAAAATTATAAATGAAAATTTTTTCCTTTCTTATTAAATTAATACAGATAATATTTTAAGCAAACAAATTGTTTGAAATTATTATTTTAATACTGCTAAATCTGCATTTTAACTTAAAAAAATATTTTTACTATGTCTTGTATCACTTTCATGGAACAAAAGTGTGGAAAAAAAAAGACTGGGGATAAAATTAAAGAAAAATGGGAAGTAGTAGACACAGTCATAACAGTATGGAAATTATCAGAGGAAATGTGGTTGCTACTCCCTGGATGGAATGCAGTCAACATACCCAGTTTTCCTCACACAGTAAATGGTAAGGGGGGATAAAACAGAGGGTGGAGCAGAGTGGAGAAACCGCAGCCAGGCTCCTGTTCAAATCCTTGCAGAAGAAGGAAATCAGTGGTACTATTTATCTGATAAACTGCATAGCGGCTGCCAACCAGGGTAGATAGAAGATGTCGTGCTGTTGAGCCAGCAACAGTGGGGAAACCATTTCCTCAAATATAAGACCAACGTTCATCTCCATCCCAAGGTTACCTCAGATGTAATACTGATGGACACCTCCATCCAAAGTTGCACAACTCCATTCCAAAATTACCCACTTCCAAGGTATAACTACCCCACACTGAGCATAGTCTATGACTAGAGTCACTCAAGCTCCACCTAAAGATAATGAAATAGTATAAAAGTAAGTTAAGAATAGGGAGAAGTTAAAGACTCCATCATAATAACTTCTGGGATTGGTTGACGGGTTGAATCTGTCTTCTCCCCCATAGGGACACCTAGTGGGTAAGGACCATAGTCTATGCACCCTGAATGATTATCTTGAGCCAATTTTTCTTAGGGATTAGGATTTCTCTATATATTGCTTTGAATAGGTTTTTGCAATCAGATACTATCATCAGAAATCTCTGAACCTTAACCCATCAAAATCTTATTAATATAGAATATTACTTTGTAAACTATTAGTGTGAGTCCTTCAAGAGCACTAGCAGTCACAAACAGTGCGTAACAAACTCAAATAAAAGTGTGGAGAGCTGGAAGGAGGTCTCCCTTATGCTGTTGGCACGTGTCCCTGAACAAGTCAGTTGAACTGCCCTTTTATCCAGTGGACTGCTCAGTGGAGAGTCCTCATAATGGGATGCTGACAGACTGGTTGGGCACAAGGCTCTTGGCTTTCCTGGGCTGCAGACTGACTAATCAAACACAAAAGGTTTGAGGAATCTCCCCGTGCACATGGCAAAAAGATATGCTGACAATATATGCAGCTAAGGGTATTTGCACACACCATGAACCAAAGAACAATTTAGCCCCTCAGTTTAAGCTTTTGCTCTTGTAGTTAGATGAACTATCTATGTTTGGCAGTAAGCCAGACATAAGCAATGGGACTGTATGGCAGGGCTGGAGCCTAAAAGTCTCCAAGAGGACAGATGGAATACCTGAAAAGTAGGATTTACTGCTAAAATCATACTTCTATACCAGTTTGCAGTTACAGTGTAATTAGCTGTGGGTAAATGGAATTAGAGGTATTATCATGCTCAACTAGGTTGCTCAGCTGCCATTGTCAGGTTTGCTGCTCTTAACATTCTAAAGTAGTCACTCAGAATCACAGAGATTGTTGTTACCTGTAAGAAATAGACTTCTGGAACAACATTGATATAGTAAATATGTATTGATAGATTTGATAGTATTTGTCTATGCATTCAGACACGTAGGTACCACCCACAGTTTTTCTGAAATGATTGAATTTTTTGAAGTGAATCATTGCCATTTTTTAGTCTCAGTGAGTTTTTTGTTGTTGTGATTGTACATACTGCTTAAGAAGCTAGCAAGTCGCGAGAGAAGCTACCTGGAAATTTGCAAGTGAAAGTAAGCAACATTCAAGTTTTAAACTTTACTCTCTTTATTTTTAAAACATTTTTTTTTTATTACCTTCCAAACATATCAGAAAGGAAAAAAAAAAAGAACAAATATGGGAAACTTCTGCTGTTACAGTGAGCTTTCCAGAGTGCTAGAACAAGAGCAGCCTTAGAACAAATGGAAGTTGCAACTGAATCTGAACATTAATGCTTGTTTAACACTGTAACAAGTTCAATCAGAATTCTTTCAATAATTACCTGGAGATCTAAAATCCAAACAAGCAACAGCTAATAAAATAATTTTTTAAAATTATTACTAAATTAATTTGTATCATGATGCCATTAAACTAGATATGAACCATGATTTCACAACTCAGTTGAAATAATTTCAAACACCTACTAAATTACAGAATTAATTGAAATGCTGCAGCGTTTTCTCATTAATTTTATTATAGGCACAACTTTTTTTCACAAGGTTGTTTGTATACCAACTATCATACACCTTAAATTCATGTATTTCTGAATAAAGGCAAAATGTAGTAGCCATTTGATTAATATTGCAGACATATTTACGAAGCTGTCATAGTCTCCAGTGTTTGCAATGGGTCTGCATCCACTTTTTCTTAGGCATCATCAGACAAAAACTAAACAGGGTATCTTGTCTTACCATCACTCAGCATCATGACTGCTTTTAAGCTTCTTTTCAGACATTATGTGGAAATATGTAGGCTTTAAGACATTATGTGAATACCATCACCCACTGGAATGCCACTAGGTTACAACCTTACATCACTTCTTTAAACATCTCTGCTCATTTCCTGCCTCCATTTCATTGTGATGACAGAAACACACTTCGTAAATAAAGTGCTACTGAAGTCACTGCATTGGTCAACAGAAATTAAGCATAGCATGAAGTTGTTCCAAACATGTAAAGTTTTTTATGTCTCATTTGGACTCCATTATGGAAAGAGCTAACTTACTTCTTTAATGTATCACTAAATGGACACTCAGTCAATAGATGAGCAATAATTTACAGATTGATCTTGTAAGATCACTGGCATTCTAAATTGCCAGGCTGGTGTGAACTGACTATTGCCCGTCACATCACGTGGCCTTAACATTAGGCAGAACTAAGCAATAGATCAATTGTTCAATTTTGCAATTTAAGTAAAGGCTAACTACATAAGAAAGGGAGAAGGTAAACGACTCACAGAGGATTATTCATGCACATAGTCAAAGAAAAAGGAACTAGATTCAATTGTCCTTGTTGTTTTACTCATGATACTACATCTATATAACAACATTCTTTGCCTTTTCATCTCCAAGGACCTCAAATTCACTCAGGTTTTGCAATAGTCTAATTTCTGCTGTCATAGAACACAAATCCAACCCTTTTCCAGTAGAAAAATCTGCTTGCAAGCTACAGTTCTCTAATACATTGTCCTAGTTATAGCAGCTGGGACCAGTTCATCCCTGTGTGGGTGTAACCCAAACTGTGTATTCTACACCCTCTATGTCATTTCCCAGAAACTGTTAACAATAGACCATTTGCAGAAGCTGCCCAAAACACACCTGACCCCTCAGGTTATAAGCTGGATGTAAAGAGGCCTGGGAGATAGGAGGATGTTCCTGTCCTCACACCCATGACTCACAATCACCCACTGTGGAACCCTGGGGAGGTCCTGGGCATTCCTGCCTGAACCTGAGTCTATTTAATCTTGGGGTCTTGGGACTTCTGGTACCACTCGTGGGATCCAGAGGAGAACCAGAACCTCGACCAGACTGCAACCACCACTCTCAATCAGACTGCAACCATCACTCGCACCAACAGGTTCTTCCTCTCCTTTTACTTTTGGACTCAGGGGGGCCTATGTTGGGTGCAGCACAGGGGCCAACAAACACCATTCTGTTCATGCCCCAGGGTGCTGGGTTATACATCTATGTTTTTGTGGGTTAAAACCAATTGTTCATCTGTATAATTGCATTTATTGTATTATTTTTATTAAATTGTAATTCTGATTTATAATCTCTTTGGGGCTGAGTTAATTTCTCCTGCTGGTTTAAACCAGCACATACATGCAAACCATGTTCTCCAAGGTGCAAACACCTGGCCAGCATGGCTCTGACATTATGTTGGCTGCAGAAGACTTGTAGTTAGCTCAGCCAAGAGATAGAGTCATCCATCTTCCCTCTAGGAGGAAGTTGAGTTCAGTTGTTTCATTACGGAATTTATTTACTTCTATTTATACCTTCTTCATATTCTGAATGTTGTAATTCAGTGATCTCTCCCTCTCCATAAGCTCACACTCATATGTTTCTTGTGTTTCACTTTTTTTCTACCTGTTTTCTGGTGGCCTTTGAAAAACTCAGATGAAAGTAAAGAAATAATCATTATTGCTTAGAACAAAGGAAGATCTCAAACACAGAACACTGACAGGCTCACTGCAGAGGTTTACCTTCTGCTTCTTGTATTTATTCACAGGCTTCAGGCTACTTCAGCATTTTACTTTCTCACTGATCTCTCTTGTCTTTTCTGCAGATTCTTGCATTCCTTATTCTCTCCATAGTCTCCAACCTTTGTTCTATTTATCCCTAAAAAGATGTTCTGTAATCAAATTGAATTGAAAAAGAAATAATTTTCAAATGTATACACTTCTGCACAAATGTAAGTATTGCAGCCCAGAACAACGCTTGTGCACCTATATGAAATGCTTCAGTTAGAAGCCTGCCTCTTCAGAAAGAAGCACTTTGAGCGGCCTTAATTTATGTGATTCACTCTCTGGAGCTACTTCATTTTCTGCTTACCACGGGGAGAATGGTGAGGGTGATTGTGTGGTAACAATGCTTCTGGCAATGCCTTAGCCTGCTGGGGGGGAATCTGGGTCTCATTTATAGTTAAATGACAGCTTGAGAGATAAAGAAATAAATAATGCTGTTGTTTTCAAAAGAGTATCTGACTTCTGATACCCTCACTGGCCCCCTGCAATGTGATAGCAGAATTCTCACAGGTAAGCTTATCCAGCTAAACAGAAATTGGCCTGGGTATGCCTCCCTCATGCTCTCCATCTGTATGGCATGAAACCAGCTCTAAAAAGCAGTCAAACCTGTCTTTCTCCAGAAATATGAACTGACAAATCATGTTTGTTTCTCATTACCAAATACAGAGATTAAAGTCGAAAAGAACTAAACTTGGGTACTTTTCAAATACAACTGCACAATGGTAGCAACCACATAGCATTTCTTCAGAGACAGAACCCTTGCTTGCATTCTAAGGGAAGCACTCTGTATGTAATGTATGTAACATTGCCATCTAGTGATAGCAACTGTAAAAACGTGTTTAAACAGGTCTCAGATATATGCAGAGCCACCTCTAGTCACAATAACCTCCTTCCTTCTTCCTAGTCTTCACAATTTATTATTTGGCACTCATATTTATTATACCTTGTCCTACATTTAAATTGGAATTGCATGAGAACCTTTTGAAAGGTCATCTAACACAATTTAAAGGACTGTCAGTAAATGAATAAGGAATTTACTGAAGGAGGGTAGGAATAAGCTCAAACTACTTCTAAAAAACTGAAAAGGTTTCTTCTTATAGTTTTTTGGTGACATGTTACTATATCTGCTTGTCATAATTTAGAAATGACATTCTCCAATTTTATAGACATGAACTGACATGAATAAGAGGATATGCAACCATTGCATACACATGGGAAGCAATCTCTTGAAGGGGACTTATTTGCATGCTTAAGGTGAAATGGTACTTGGTGTGAGTGGACGTTACATGAGATCATACACATCCTCTATCTTCTGCAGGACCACCTTAGACTAAATGCCTAATTTTAGCCATACAAATTTAGACAAGCTGATTTCCAGGAAATTATATCAATGTAGGCATTCAGAAAACTCAGCAGATTGGATCTTCCTTGATATTCCATCTCAGCACTCAATCTATTCAACTGTTTGGATGGCTTCCTTATTTTCCTGAAGTAGACAACTTTCCAGACTAGAAAGAACTATTTACGCTGTAGTGCAGATTCTCACACAAAACTGAGTGGTACTCACTGGCTACACGACATTCTAAGGAAGCAAGCATAGGAGACATAAAGACATAACTGATACATCCATGCCTTTGTAATGACACATATGCTCTTGTGGTACACTAAAAGAGACTGAGAAAAATAGGAAAATATTACAATAATTTATTAATATATCCACTGACTTTGTAGGTCCTACTATAGCAACCTGATGCATGCAGGTGAAGATATTTGATCTTCTTTTGAGAAAAAACCTCAAACTTTGGTGACACTTTAGTTATGTGTTGAACTGAATGTCACCCCAAGTAATTTTCATACAAGTGATTTTGTCTTTTTTGCGTAGATTAACCACAAAATCATAGATTCTACCGAGTTGGAAGGGACCCACAAAGAACATTGAACCCAACTGTAATAGGACGTTCTGCACAGGACCATCCCCAAGAGTCACACCATGTATCTTAGAGTATCATACAAATGCTTCTTGAACTCTTGCAGGCTTGGTGCTGTGACCGTGGGGAACCTGTTCCAGTGCCCAACCACCCTCTGGGTGAAAAACTTTTTTCCAATATCTAATTAAAACCTCCCCTGATACAACTTCAGGAAATTTCCATAGGTCCTCTCACTGGTCACCACAGAGAAGACATCTCTGCCTGCTCCTCCTCTTCCCCTCCTGAGGAAGCTGCAACTGCAGTGAGGTCCCTCCCCCTCAGCCCCCTCTTCTCCAGGATGAGCAGATCAAGTGACCTCAGTTGCTCCTCATATGGATTCCCTCAAGGCCTTTCACCAGCTTCATTGCCCTCTTTTGGACACTCTCTAATGGCTTAATATCTTTCTTATGTTTCAGTGCTCAAAACCACACACAATATTCAAGGTGAGGCCACACCAGTGCAGAGCAGAATAGGACAATCACCACCCTCGACTGGCTGGTGATGCTTTGCCTGATGCCCCCCAGGACGCGGTTGGCCCTCCTGGCTGCCAGGGTATTGCTGATTCGTATTCCACTTGCCATTGACCAGGACCCCCGGGTCCCTTTCCATGTAACTGCTTTCCAGCGCCTCATTCCTCAGTCTGTATGAACGTCCAGGGTTGTCTCATCCCAGGTGCAGAATCTGGCACTTCCCTTGTTGCATTTCATATGGTTGGTGACTGCCCAGTCCTCCAATTTTTTAAAGTCTCTCTGCAGGGCCTTCCTGCCTTTGAGGGAGTCAATAGCTCCTCCTAGTTCTGTGTCTTCTGCAAACTTGCTTAGTATCCCTTCCAGTCTTGTGTCCAAGTCATTTGTGAAGATGTTGAAGAGCCCAGGGCCTAAGATGGATTCCTGTAGAACCCCACTAGGGACAGGTTGCCAGTCTGATGTTCCCCCATGCACTATTACCCTCTATGCTTCACCTGTGAGCCAATTGCTCACCTACCACATAATGTATTTATCCATCTGTGCTGGACATTTTGCCCAAAAGGATGCTGGGAGAGACAGTATCAAAAGCTTTACTGAAATTCAAAAAGCTTGCATCAGCTGGCTTCCCTTGATCAACCAGGTGGATTACCTTGACCTGGAAGGAATTCAAGTTTGATAAGCAGGCCTTTTGCCTGTCTTGCTTGACTTCCAACATTTGGGAATTGCCTATTCCTGTGCCCTTATAAGGTAATGTTTAAAATGGACTGCTGCAGAAACATTTTACCAGGAGACCTTACTTACTAGTTCCTTGAGCAGCTCAAAGTCTGCTCTCCTCTTGTCCAGAGCTGAGGTTTTGCTGGCACTCCTGTCAACAGAGATTTAAAATTCAATCACTTCCTGGTCGCTGTAGCCAAGACAGCCACTAATCTTCACTTTGCTCCCAAGACAAGGACAGCTGACAAGGGCAATTGTCTTAGAAGTGTTCCTTAGTTCTTCAAAGACTAATTTATCAGCGTCATTGTTACCCTTTTTGTTTTCTTCCCTTTTCCTTCCTGTCTGGAAAACACAAAAGATTTCTACCATTTTAAATATTTTTTTTGATTTAACTGGAACACCAGACAGTATCTTCAGGAAACTATAAACTCTTACAGTCATTCACTGTCTTAAATGTACAGTAGGAGTGCATTGCCTTACTCTGAGACGTTTCTCGTCTGTCAGAATACCAGAATGTTACTTAAAGAGTTTTAATTTTATTTTTAAAGAGGCCTTTTATACAAAATGTACAGTTCCATAAGGCAGAATACTTGGGAAATGCTACCAACTTGAACTTATTCAAGAATTATAGTGCCTAGAAGGTTCAATAGAACAACATTTTTTTCTATTTTCTCTATGACTTACAGGGACACTTTATCAAAGGTATTCAAAATTTCAGCTGTACTTATGTTTCTACAGAGAAATATGAAAATTTCTTTTTGTATTGGTTTTAAGGCTTACAAAAAGGAACAACACTAGTCACAATTCGAGACATTTTTTTAGAAAAGGCTAGTACATATTTGCTTGATAGGTGAAGAGTGCTGGGAGTTGATCTTCTATTTCTTTCCATCAAAAATTGTGCCACCTGTTAAAATCTACACATAAATTGCACCCTAAATATCTAGAATTGTTTTAATCACAAAAAAAATTACATTTCATTAGAAGACAAATTTACTGAACATTGTGTTTTCCTACATAAATGAATGAAGAGAAATAAGTAATGAGTGGTGTAAAAATTGTAAATGGACACCTCTCCCTGTAATCCTTTCTGAAAAACGCTCCTGAATCGGTTTAAGATAGTAATAACTTCTAGCTAAAGCAGCCAGTTTATATTCAAGTGATGTTATCATTATTCATGGGAGAGAATTATATATTCTGGGAATAGGAGTGCATGTACAAAATTTGACAGTAATGTAAATTATCAAGCCAATGTCCAGAGGGAGCATGCTGTAAATAGGAGTCATATCTTTAATTCAGTGCTCACTGGTATGATAGCCTGCCTCTACAACAGCTGAAACTAGAACTTTTGCAGAACATAGTGAAAGGTTTAATCCTACTCTCAAACAAGTGTGTGTTCAACTTCCAGTGAATAATACAGAGCAGTGTGCATCTAACTTTCTCCAAGACATAAGCCTCTAGTGAATGAAATACAAAAATGAAGAACCAGTCTCAGAAACTTCCCAGAAGAATGAAACCCATTTAAACCTCTCTCCTGCCTTTACTTGGACAACCTTTCCCATGCAATGTCTCTTTTCAGTTAAATGGACAGACTTTTTCTCTTCTAAACACTTTCCCTTTCTTCTAATGCATGTACTGGGCTTCCTTTTATGTGTAAGAAGACAGTTTTGGCACAGAATCTGCTGAGGACAGCTGACAGGATCTGCAGAGCGGATATTGCAGCTCATGGAGGGGTTTCCTCCTCCTGACCATGACAGTTCAAAAGATAGGGCAAGGAGGTAGGAACCCATGAATAGAAGTAATTTTCCTTAATAGTGTCCTGGATTCATCCCAGGATGTATTTTACAGTGGAGAAGCTGTGTAATTTTATACTACCTATCTATATTTCTTTATGTGTGCGGTTATTATTGTTCATTTATTGCAACAACCTTTTGAGGCCTCAGTCAAAACTAAGTCCTGTTCATACTGGGCATGATATCACTAAATACTGTAAATGTAAATGTTGTCACAAGGAACTCTAGCAGACTAAGAAAAAACAGCATTACTATGATTACTTTACAGAAAGAAAACTGAGGAATTAAGGACCTTGGTCAAGGCCTGCAGGAATCCTGTATATCACCGGTGGGAGTGGAAGGCTTAGATAAAGTTAATAAAAAGCAAACCCTTGTTGGTGAGTCTTGAGGTACCAAAAGCACTCCCTTGCTTTCTAAATTCCTTCTCAGAGAGAAGTCTAGGTGAGGTTGAATCCTATCTTAGCCTCGGACTGTGTTAATGGTTTAAATTTAAAGGAATTATAGAGGTATGATTAAACCACTTTGTCCCACAGGTTTTAATGATGGCAAAACAGATTTATTTATATAAATGAATTTATAATTACAAATTAACAAACAAGTAAACAGATGAAAGATCTTCATCAAGAATTATTTACTACACAATATAAATGCTAAAAATCTACTGGTAGGATATAATAAAGCATAAAGTAGTATAGTGTACCGTAACAAAGCAATTATTGAAGCAGTTATATTAAAGCTAGGAAAAAGAAATAATTATTAAGTAGAAATATGATGTAACTCACCCATAGAAAGCTTGTGGGGAGACCTTTTTCTCTCAGCCTTGAGAAGTAACTTTGGAGATTGTCCCCAGCCCAATGAGAAATCTCCACAAACACACCCCAAGAAGGATTATGTCAGAAGAACCTGACTGCATGAGACTGGACTTTTATGTATAAAGTGATTGACTGCTAGTCACACATTTACAGGCAAGATATCAGCTTATCTGTCAAATCAGGCTTCAAAAAGCAGGGTGTGTATTCAAAGTTTGATGAATCAGGATGGTGTTAGCATAATTAACACCAAGGCAACATCCTGGCCCCAACAATTGATCCTGCATGATAGTTTGCATTATAGATTGATTGGATTTTAGGTCTTATCAGGGTGAGTCTATCCTGCCACACCAGAGAAGACAGTTTCTCCCTGAAGAGCACATTAGTATGAAAATACTGCTATGCTGAAGCACAGTCAGTTGACTGTACACTTACACATGTTCCATGAATTTGTTGTTAGAGTAACATCTTTTGCTAACTAAACAGTGATAGTGTAAAAATGAAGTTTTTAATATATATATGAAATCTTAATAAGTATAAAAAAAAAACTAGAAGAAAAATTAAATGGTTATGTCAAATGATAAATAGTTTGATTCAGAATAACACCTAAAACTTTTTCTACAAAAATTTTTTTTTTAATGTTCTCTGGATATCAAACTTTGTTTCAAGCCACTACCATGCATGTTTCTGCAGTAAATAGCCACATCAATGAGTATTTATTATTCTCTATTTTTAACAATCCAGCAGATTGTTATGTATCAGCACTATGTATCAGTGCCTGCAGTGTCATTACTACAATAAAACCTCAGAATTGTAAACAATGTTTTTGAAAGAATAGTACTTAAAAATGCTACAAATTAAGGTAAGAATACAGTGTTACTCAGAATAACAGATTGTTGAGAACTAAATTACTCTTAAACAAGGAAAATTAATGCCTTAAAAATGCAGTGAATGCAAAGGCAGAAGAGAGGGAAGTTGCCAGTTTCAAAGATAGAGATGGACATTAATAAAAATGCAGTAATCCCAAAGGTATTTTTGTTTACCATTTGGAAGTATAGAGTAACATGCAAATTCAGAGTAAAAAGATTCTTTGAATTATTAATTTTCTATTTATATATATATATATATATCAGTTCTTCATTTTGCAAGAGGATGGTCAGGTGAACAAGAAATGTGATTGAGGGCTTCTCTGGCTGTCTGGTATACTCTGAATGATGGCTAATAATAAAATTACACCAAAACTTAAAAGATTGTCTTAAAAGTGAAAAAGAAAGTGTGAATCTGAACATTATAAGTTTATCTTGAGCAACTTTATATATTTGGAAGTTACTACTTTTATGCAAAACAAATTTTCTGAACTTTGACTTATTTTCCATAATATGCTTTTCTGTCATCTGTATAAATATTTTAATGTCCTGTAATTTACCCTTATTCAGTGAAAGCTATTTTCACATTTAAAAAATTTTCAAAAACAGATGCTTGTGTGCTGTGGTGCTTTGACTAAACCATGAATTGAACTTTTCAATTATGATTGATTTAATTGAAAAAGAAGCAAGAAGTAACTAGAAAACACTGAAAGGATAATAAATATTAGATCCTGTTCTTGATTTCTGTCATTATAAATCTGACAAAATTATAGAATCACTATCATCTGGCATTAAAAAAAAAATTTAATCAGTAAACAGACTCAAGGATGCTGGAAAAAAAAACACTTCATTTTTTTTAGGTGCAAAATAGCTACCTTTAGTTCCTAAAGCAAAAACAAGCAAACAAAAAATCCGAACCAAACCAAACCAAAAAAGTAATTTCTTAGACTAATTCATATAAATTACTTTTTCAGAAAAATGGTCCAATCAGTCCCATAAAAAGCTCAATTACAGAGGAAATTCATCATTATCAGAGTCTATATTCAAGCCACACAGGGCTGTCTACTCATTTTTTGATGCACATCTACCATCCAAGAAAAGCATCTTAGCTGCAGAAAATTATTCGATGACATAAAAGCCAGGCTGCAGATCCTGGTATCCCTCAAATCAGAATATGAAAATGCAGCTGGGAGTTTTCACATAATCAAATTGATGTCTCTGCAGTTTGTTATATTAGAGACTTCCTCTGTTGAAGCAGCCTTCTGAGACTCTGTTTTATTTTTGTGTTCCACTGATGCACATAGACTGCATAACAAATAAACTTTGTAAAAATGAAAACCAGAAGACATGTATGTGTTTGTCGAATAATTGGTCATGTCACTCACCTCGGAGTTTAAAAATCAAACTGGGTCCTAAATGTGTGCTAGTACTAATGATATCTTCTTTAACTGGATTTCAATAAGAATTGTTGTATAGATAATTCACAAGAAGGAATGAAATATATTTCACATCCTTATTATTTTCCTATAAAGAGCCAGAAGAGCTGCTTGCTTATAAACAAAGTAAATCCTTAAAATAAAAACACATGGGAAACATATTCATGTGGTTATGACACTTCTACAGAGCAAGTGAAATTACAGTTTAGAACTGAGCAGACATTAGGAATATTATTATTTTTCTTGTAGCAGTAGGGTACCTTACTTAAGATAGCCCCCTCGCCCATATAACACTGTAAAGCTGTTCAGTGGTACACTGCAGTGTACAGTTCTGCAATTCTTCATCCCTTTTAATGCAATAACATACCTAAGTGAAAGCTCTTTAGCCTAGAAAAACTCTCAAACAACCCATGCCCAAGAAAAAATTATGGGATTAGCTCTGAGTAGCATGAGAACCCCAAATGATCAGATGCTGTAATCGACTGAACTGGCTATTGTGCTGGTGAAAAGCAGAGAACTCAGAACCACATGGACATTTCAGCAACACCATAAACAAATGGTTGTTAAGTTTTGAACTCATGAGTGACAACTGTTGTTCTGAGCAGCGCATTCATTCCTTATTGTACATTTTACATAGTGCTGATCTCTTTCTGAAAGTGTGAGCAGCAAGAAGGCAATGAGCAGGGATGAATGGCATGGTGGCAGGAGGGCTGTATGAATAAAATAGTGCAGCATCAATGAAGAGACCTGAAATCCTAAAGCTACATAGGTGCAATTCTCATCTCTTCTTGCTCCTGAAACAGCATAACTCTAAGGGATGTCTAGACAACTAATCTGAGCTAAAAGGAAAAGAAAGCATGTACCCCAGAAAGGACTTTAATAGCTATGAACAACTGCAAGGATAATGAAGGTTAGACCCTCACCAAGACACCTAGTTGTGTTATATACATTGCTAACATAGAAGTTGCCTTGTTTTCCAACATTGTTTCTCTTTATTCATCTGTCCTCTACCAACTTGAATTTCTCTTCACATAAATTCTTGGACTCAGTATTCGTAAATGGAAAAAGATTAACATATTTTAAAAATACCCTTTTTTATGAAGAGTAGTTGGAAGAATTAATCTGGCTTTTCCTGGACTACTGAAACAAGAAGTGATTATTTCCAGAAGCCATGTCACACCACCTAACATTAATGTATCTTGTCAGTAATATCCCTTCCTAGGTAATACAGCAACAACTACATCTTCTGCAGAGGTCAGGATATTTTCAGCCTCCCTTTAGATTGTCTGAATAAAGAAGATGTGATGATAGACTATTCTCTGCATTCCTGGAGATGTACTGATAAGGTAGTCTATGCTTTTGTTCTGACCCACACATGATTTGTCCTCATTCCCTGTATATTTTGTCTTCATTAGCAGTGGGGGAAAAGATTGGAGCTGGCAGGTACTTTAGCCTAAATTTAGAAACAATGTAAGCCTAAATATTTTTACCTGAACTGGAAGTTTCAGAGGTTGTAAGTACCTGTCAAAATATTGTGGATGTACAAGTTTCTCTACCTTTACATCTGTATTTCCATAAAACCTCTTGCTCTGAGAGATATACATCTTTTTAGTTTGAGCAATAGTTTCTGTCCTGGCTGCCATCTTCATATCATGTAAATAGTGAGTGTATGAAGTAAGAGGTCTGAAGTGACAGATATGCAGAAAGGAGCCTGAGGCTTTTAGTCTGCCTAGTAGTGAGACAGCAGCTATTGAAAGATTATTGATAAAAAACAGGTTCACTCATCAAATCAGTTTATTGAAAGAAGCGTTTGGGGTAACTCCAGGTAAGTAAGGAGCCTTGAATTTTACTTCTTATTTCTCTGACCTATTGTTTCATATATTTTAAGTATAAAAAGTATCACAATAATAATCTAGTCTGACACAGGACAAGGAGTTGCAATGGGCAATTTCTAAATTAATAATCTCTACTTGACTTACACCATATTTTTAAGAAAGTTATCCAATCTTAGTTCTTCAAATGATGAAGAACCCACCTCATCCCTTGCTGAGTTTTCCCAATGATCAATTACTCTCACTGTTAAAATTTCTTCTTTATTTCTAGTCCAAATTTGTCTAGCCTCATCTACTAATCGCTGGATCTCATTACACCTTTCCCTATTAGATTAAAAAGGCATATGCCACCAGAAATGTCTTTCCTATAATGTTACTTAAATAGCATAATGAAGTCACCTTTTAACCTTCTCTTGGATAAACTAAATAGATGGAGTTTAATTAACAAGCCTCCATCCTGCCATCAGGAAAAAGGAACAGTGATATTCTTGGGAAGGTTTTAATGAAATATACCACATTAATTCACCAATTTTTCTTTTCCAAAAGCATTCTGTGCAGCTGCATGTGATTTTGTTTCACTTATTGACTTCCAGTGGAAATAACAATAAAAATTATCTTTTTCTATCAGCTCCAGAGAAGCACTTAAGTGTGGTAACACTGTTTGTTCCCAAGGATAACTTTACTTATCCTTCAGAAGCAGAATTTGTTTCTAATTGCAAGATGGGCCCTTAAAACCCTGATGTTATTCAAGAGGAGAGCTGGACATGTAGAACTGGGCCTCAAAGTCACAAGCAAGCTGAGCAGGAAGAGAGCCAGTAGTGACACTTGTTTCTACAGGTCTACTTCTAGCAGGTTCACAAACTTATGTGAGACTGGGTTTCTTACCCTGTAGGTTCTCCTTGGTTTAGACACATAAGTCATTCACTTGGGGAAAGTCTTTGAAATATATAAAACTAAATTCTGATTTCCAAAAAGAGGAAAGAAAAAAGAAAGAGATCTAATCTACTACACAAGAGAAAAAGATAACATCCATCCTACTCTAAGAAGGATGAAGCTAAACATTCAAGCTTCACAGAGACAGAAAAAATGAAATTGAGTCTGTGCATGAGTGATGAGGGCACTTATCTGGGAGAGAACAGTCAGTGCTTTGTTTATGAATGCTGTTCAATACAGGTCTAATACAAAAAACTTTAGCAGATCCAGAAGCAAGGACTCTTTTCAGAGATGACTACCCTTAGTAAGGAATTACTGTCTTTCTCCTTCTCTGATCATGTATTTTCCTATTGATGATACAGTTTGAATATGTATATGTCTTATTCTAAAATGCAAAAATTATATAATTCTACATTATAAGTTATTAAATATAGATATAGATATCTCACTGTAAATTCTACCACATCCTACTTTAAGCAAATGAAGTACTTCTGTAAATCTAGACTATGTGTTTTAAAACTGAAAGCAGACATATTTCCAGCATCTGTCATTTATTTTCTTGTAATATTGAATTTATTTTCACCAATTTAATAAGTGAGTGATTTCAACTTTTAGGGCAATGAAAATGAAGGTTATTCCTCTAGTTGAAACTGATGTTAAAAACTGTTTCATTCTTTTGAAGCATATCTTTGCCCACTCGACCTTTAAAAAACATAAGTTGTCTGCTGAAACTGAAATGTGAGCTTTGTACTATGGAAAGAAAAACTATCAGACGAAGTCTGTCTCTAATTATTTATTTGTGTATATAAGCTTGTTATCCACATAATGTAGCTGCTGACCATACAAAAGCAGACGTATCTTACTTGTTTTCAAAGAAAACAAATATGAAAGATTTCTTTATTTAAAAAAAACACTGTTGCTCTACCACAACCCAACTGATTTTGTATGTACTATTTGTAACAAGCATTTTTATTTGTTTTGTCATCTCTGCGTACTGTAAAAGTGATGCATTGTCAAATGTGGACTTGACACCACTCTTCTATTAAGATTATAGGTGATAATGAGAAACTTTTTAATGAGTGTTTCAGCCTGTGAAAAGTCAGTGAATGTCTAGCAGGACTGAGGAGTGTATTCAGAGGCTCTGTACTGCATAAGTCACCACAGCAAGGGGAGAATGGTAGAGCAGATAATATCAGCATGTTGCTGATACTTGTATCATGCAGCTGAATGTGGGTGACTGATTGTTCAAAGGGGAAGTTCCTGGCATTCTGAAACATGCTGGCATCACGCATGGTCAGACTGACTGTGCTCATAAAGATCCCATGATGTTGGATGAGACCTTTCAGTATTATGGAATAATATTTTCTCTGACTGTAATATTCCTAAACCCTATCCAAGGGACTACACTTTGATATGTGCGTCAGTAGCATGGAACATTTGGGCATGTCATTCCTTTGAAGACCACTGTGCTTTGCAGGTGTTGCAAGGTGCAGCCAGCTTGTGGGGATCTGACTCCGTAGTAATTCGTGTCTAAAGCATTACAAAGGATCTGCACACGCTGAAATGTGACATAGTTGGACTCAGTCTGAAACACTCAACCTCCATCTCCTTCTGCACTCAGAAATGCTTGAGGTGCCATCTCTTTGTGTTTCAACAAAGATTTGTGCTGAAACACAAATATGACCTCTGTTGTGTTTATAGTCAGGATGGCTCCACCAGGAAGATGATCGTGGGAGCACCAGAGTACAGTAATTCTGAGAGGGATGACAGACTACAGGATCTTCATAGATTTTTCATGGAGTAGACAGTGGTTACTGAGAAGGGTTTCAGGCTTGTGGCTGTGGCAACAAGATTGTTCACAGTATGAAAACGCACTTTTTTCTACAGTCATCGCTGGTCACAAAATACCAGGTATATTTTTACTGCACAGGTATCTGCTGAGACTGTTCCCATCCTGTTCCTTTTTCACTTCCTGTGGAGAAGCTTAATGCCCATTTTCTAGCTTAGATACTAGGGCTGACTTACAGTCTTCACAAATATTATTGCCAGAGTCAACATAGAAAATGTGCCTGTTTATGAGTAGAAATAACTTGTATTTCTTTGAAGTACAGGCCACATATACAATGTCTTTACATTGAATATACCTAGTGTATAAAGTAAATCTATGAAGTCTAATCCCAGGCACTTGTTCCATACTTTTCTTCTATCAGAGAAGCAGTAGACCCTCTGACTTAATGTGTGTTTTTAATGGAAGAACTTAATGAAAAAAATGGTTTCCTAAGAGTATTACAGTCATTTGTCTAAATGTCATAGATGTTCAACAGATTGTATAGTCAGCTTCTTCAGGGAGAAAAAAGAAGATTGCCTTTTTGGATTATCATCTTGCCCTTTCCCTAAGATGTTCACATTAAGATGAATTAAATGATTGCCTAAGAAAGCCCTTTGAAGCTTAGTGGAAACAAGAATCTTCTAAGCAATATTCTAACTCACAATCTCCCTCCTTCCATACAATAACTTTAATTAGTCTGGTTATGATATTCAACAGTAATGAATTCAATTAGATAACTGGATGACCATGTCTTGTAAGTAATTATGAATGTATTCAGCTAAGTCAGCCAGTGTGCTGACTTCCTAAAAGTGAATGAAAACAAATCTGGCAGATCAATTCTCATGTATAAGCTTTGCCCTAAAATCTTCAATCTGCAAAATTTATTTGGAATGTTCAAGTATTAACAATTACCCCAACAGTTTCCCCAGTGTTATTCAGATTATTTTCTTCCCATACCTTATTTCATATTCTATTTTTGTAAATGTTTTGTAACATACAGTGCCTATGGAAGTATATGTGCTAAGCTATCAGTGAGTAAATGACTTTGGAAATTAGTTGGAGGTTAATTCTTTGCCTCATTGGCCCCCCAAAGTAGCCAAACTGTAATTGATTTTGATGGTATTCGCAAAGTGCCTTGGCCTGCTGAATAATGAAGGAGCCCTTACAGAGACAGACACTGAATATAGCAACAATTATGTAGGGTATCAATGAGACACCATTAAAAGTTTAATGCTTCCGTACTTAATCAACTTTGCCCTACCTTTAACAGCTTTGTTGCTTTAGGAAATCGGCAAAGTTTCAAGTGTCGGTGTGCTGTACATGTTTTACATCCATCAATTCAGAGATATGTTCGCTCAGGGTAAGCATGTCTAGTCCTGACATATTTAAGGAGCTGTTAAAGCATAAAAGAAAAATGATAGACAATTACTGGTGCTGGGAAAATGTCAGGCCCTGCATGTGTGTGCTGAATGGAGCATTTGTCACTCCTATGGCTGCAGTACCCTAAGGACAGCATCATCTCGCTCTATTCTTCGATTACTCACAGGTAACATAACAAAGGTCAGATTATTTTTTCATCGTAAGAGATGCAGCCAATCAAGTATCAACTCTTCAGAATTTTTAACCATTTTATGTAATTTTTTTTTTTTTATGACTTGCAGTGGTAATCATACCTGTGTCTTAACAGTAATTCACTGAACTTTTCATGTTTGCGTTAAATAACTACTGAAGCAGAAGTTGTGAGGAGTTGTTACAAAGCTAATGAACCTGGACTATACAGTCATGACTTGTACACATGTGCTAGCCACCTCAGTCAATATTGGAGAAAAATAAGCCTAATTTGCTTAGTTTGCGTGCAGTAGTCTACTAAGTAGCAATGAATGGGCACAGAACACTAAGGTCACGGTGGTTTTTAAAAATACTACGCGATGTAGGATGAGGAGGATTTTTGAAGGCAAGTACAATATCATTCCTCTAAAGACAGTTTTGCTATGGATCATTAAAGTTTTGTGATACTTCTGTGTCTGAATATAGAACCGTCAGTCCTACATTACTTTAAAAACCCTGGCAACATCACCCCACTTGCAGTAAAATGTGGCAGAGGTTACATTTCCTGACATCAGCATGGAATCTGGGATCTCTGTGATTTAAGAAAGGTGTCATCTTTTTTCAGACTAAGTTTGGATAGGTCTGTCCAATGTTTGTACTATACATTTCATTAAGAGCCAGGCCTTACCTGCACTTTCAGACACACTCAAAATACATAGTTACTGGCACTTCTCACCTAGAAGTTACTCCTAGATGTGTTTTTGCCTCAAGGGAAAGTACCTGTCATTCCACTTGATCAAGTTTTATCTTTGTGTGACTTGTAAAATTATGATCCTGTATCCACGATACTCCATTTTAAAAATATTTTCAAATCCCTTAAAACTATGGAACACACCAGTTCTTCTAATAAGGAAGGAGGAGCAAGCTGGACACAGAAACCAAGTAGCATGTCATGGCTTAAATTGCTTAGATCCAGCACCTACGACAGCAAACTTGTTTTGGTGAGATCTAGCTGGAGTGTAGAGTGTAGAGTGTAGAGTACCAAGGAATGGATTAATGCACAAGCTTTGGGAACCATTGATTGTGAATTCTTGATGGGAGTCACCACCTCTAAACTAGAGCAGAGCTGAGTCCAGCTGAGCAGTGCAGCGGAGTGGCTGCAGCCACCTCCCAAACCCTGCTCCATGAAATCTTACCCAGTCAAGGGGAAGCCACCCAGAGCCATTTGCTGTTCCAGGGCTTTTGCCCCACCACTTGCCATTTCTGCAGTCCCTGCTGGCTGCTACTGTTGCTAGCTGCCTCAGGACAGAGCCAGAGAAAAGGAGAGAAAGAGAGAGAGAGAGAGTCAGCACCTATACCGAGGACTTTCTTCATTCTCCTGGGGAAGGGGGAGGGCGGAAGGGCACATGTCAGCCATAATTTTGTCTGCTCAGCAAGGGAGATTAGGGGATAAGAACTATTTCTATTATTGGTTTAAATACTTTGTTTGTTTTGTTGCAGTTGTTATATATATTTTTTTTTCTTTTTGATAAACTGTTACTTTTTTCACTTATATCTCCTCGCATTTTGTCTCTCTGTATTGGTGAAAGGGAAAGAGGTTTCCATAGAAGGGGAGAGGACTCATTTGCTTGAGTCTCCAGTATTTGTCTTAAACCAAGACACCCTCCAAATCTCTCCCAAATCCTGTGGGTGGGGGAGTGAGTAAGCAACTGCGAGAAGTTTGGTTGCCAGCTGGGGTTAAACCATGACACTGTGCACAAGCTTGTCGAGAGATTTTTATCATGGATCCCTGACGAATGTTGAAGGCGGATGGGGAGAGGGAACCCCAGGCAAGAGGTCTTTCCTTTTACCCCTTGTTCCGAGGGGGAGCGGTGCTCCCTTCCCCTCCCCCTTTCACCCCGCGGCACCTCATGGTCCCCACAGAAGAGACCAGGGTGCCTGCAGCAGGCAGGGAGAAGCAGGCAGAGAGAGAGTTGTATTGCTCTGGTAACAGCTTAAATACCTTTGGGGGGGATCACAAAGTGACCACTGGGAGTCCAGGAGGTCTTACAAACTACTAATGACAATAAAGGGTTAACAACCAATAGGTAAACTCCCAGTTATCTCTTAGACATTCCAAGGATACAGGTAAGGGATCTTGGGAAGAATAAAGGTTGCACAAAGAGTTACACCATTTTGGAAGCATGCTCACTTTAAACAATCATTACAACTTCAGCATACTTTTCTAAACCACAAGCATGCTGCAACAGATCCCTCTTACCATAAAGTTGTCTTGAGGGTGGAATGACCTGAGGTTTTTCTTCATTATTCTATATGTGAGTCAGCCCACAGCAATGAGTCCTTTACCTATGTAACAACTTGCAGATTTAAAGTCATCAATTAATGACCTTTCCTTATATTTACTTTATCAATCACTGGGCTTCCCTTGGTGGATCCAGCCTGCAACCATCACTTTGACAAGACTGGGACTCTCACTATTGGGAAAACCACAAAAAACAGGATCACCAGGATACCATCAGAATCCACAGAATGGTGACATTTTTTCCTACATAATCTGTCTCTCTGTCCCTCTTTTTTTTTTTTTTTTACCTTTCCCCCTGTTTTTTCCTATTTCTTTGTATCTCTCTCTACCTCACATTTACTCTTGAATAAAAATCCATACTATTGACTTGGGCACATGATCTCATTTGCACCTTAATTTGGGCAGAGTCACTTCTCTAATAATTTTAATAATGGAATCTTAACAAACTCAGGTTTGTATCTCTTGGCAATACCTATGAATAAGGACAGTACTACCTTTTGCGGGCTTTAGCCAGTCTGGTTACTTATGTCTTGAGGGAAAGAGACTAAGTATTAACCTTATACCTAATGAAGACTGTGCTGATTGCATGGTCACTAAGAAAGAAGCTCTTTTGATGTTTAATGTCTGAGATGGTGGGAAAATGGAGGGCAAAACGTACAAAATGAGGCTTCTGTGCTCACCTAAGACCTGAATCTCATTCCACAGTCTGGAAACAGGGCCCAGCTTTTTGAGGAAAAGGGAAAACAGCACTTCAGCATCTACTCATCATCCAGTTTTAATAACTGCTATTTTGTGTCTCTCATTTGCACACCTCTATCCATTGCCTAAGGAATGCACTCCCTCTTCTTTCCTGTATTGTGAAGGAGTCCACAAGGCCTCTTCTTGGTGACGTGGTCCAGGTACCTATTGTTAGGTATGTGAGTGCAGATGGGCTGTGGGACTAGACTGTCCAAATCTGTCCTCTGGGAGGATATTTGCAAAAAAACCAGTAACATCGCAAGGAAATTCTTAATAATAAAGTTTTCTTAAGACCACCATCTATAAATAGGAGTTTAAAAGAAGTATCCAGGAAGCATGAAAAATTGTGACATTTTGGAGGGGAGGTCACCCATCAGACACCATAAGGAGTTCGTATCCATCCAACTAGAGGATAGACAGTAAGGGGGCAACATTTAGAGACCCACATATGGAGTCCACTTATGTGACCTCATGGAGAACTTTCTCCATGGCGTGCTTTAGGAGAAGGAACAATGTACACACAATAGTTGAGCACTCACATCTTGAGAACAGTTGTGTGAGTAGGGGAATAGATGCTCCCAGGGAGAGTGCATATGCTTATAATTCAGGTGCCCAGGAGTGAAGAAAAAGGGGAGTGGGGGCTGCAAACATGTGTAGAGTGGTGATGAGGTTAGAATTTTGTGGTATTATTGATAGAAGAATGCTTAGAAATTTTGTAGGTGCTTGATAACATTTTTTAAGTTCCACTAATGTGTTTTTTTCAGTTTTATTGATCCTGGATGCATAGTTCACTGATTGCTGGTTAATTATGTAGAGTTAATAAATCTAGATTTGAATGCTGGTCTGACTTAAACCATGTTAATGAAGCAGCTTTTCCCTTCAGCACCACACCAGTTGAAAACAGGTCCTTGCAATGAGTGATTTATGGAACTGAACTTTTTCCTTCATGTTTCCAACACTGTTATTCCAAAGAAAATGAGGTCATCACCTGGGATAAATTCTGAGGGGACTGTGATCAGTCAGAGGGAAGGAACAACCCCAGAGAAGGTTGACATGTACAAAAGAAATTGGGATGAATAAAACAAAAGAGATTTGATGGTAGGTGGGATTGTGTGTGCTGGTTGAGAAATGAGGGTTCACAGGATTTTTTTCTGGTAATCCTACTACTTCACCCTGTATTTGTAATTTCATAGCAACCCAAACAAGCTATATGATTTTAAAACATTTTAAAAGCCAGTTTTCCTTATAATAATAAAAGTTCCTCAACCTCAGTAATGGTAAGGAAGCTATAAATTAAAAACCTTTCCTTATGATTTTCACTGCTTCAGTGGTTATGTTTTCTATACAGAAATGTTGCAGTGAAAAATTACTTAAAGAGCAGTAACTAACCAGGATAAGATCCTACATAAATCCAGTTTGTTCTGGATGATTTGTTGCCAGTTCTTTGGTCAATAACTGTATCCAAATTTATAGACCTACTGTCATGTGTGACCCACATTTGAAATGGAAGTCAGGTTCACATGGCACAGAAACCATAACATATCCAGGCTCCTGGGAAATTGCACAACTAAAATATGACTTTGTCTCTCTAATTTGAATATAGCTGTATTCAAGACCATAGTACAATGACGAGAAAAGGGGGACTAGCTTTAACTATTAAGCTTATATATTCAGAACAATCAAACTAATTTTTTTCCGTCCAGGAGAAGGAAAATTAGTTCAGGTAGAATTTCATGCTATCATGGTGATAGTGCTTTAATTGAAAGTTAGCTGAGAGATGCTCACATTTCTATGATGTCTACTGGGCAGGCTTGATCTAACTGCAAAGAAAATCTTTCTATTTTGAATGTGGTCATTATCTAAAATCCCAGATTTCAAATGTTCACTTTGCTTTGTTTCTGTGAAAAATTCCATTATCACAGCATAGCTGACATGAGTTAAGATCATCATGTATGAACATTTATAGAATAACAACAAGTCTGGTAACTGAAGGTATGTCTGACAACTGAACACTGGAAGTCTGCCAGAGCTGACCAATTCCTTTCTGGTACTGGCTTCAAAACTCTTTTTCTATAATTGAAATTCATGTTTTTGAACTTGATTCTTCCCATGCTGGTTGTTTGTCTCAGAACTGAAACTGCAGTAAACAAGTGTAAGAAACTAAACTTTATTAGAGCAAAGCATACATTTTCTTCATACCAGCAACTGAAGAGAAACAATCTGAGAACAACCCAGTTCCCCAGTCCAGAGTCAGACTGATGAAAGTCTCCCAAGTGCTTTTGATTTGGAAGTTAGCATTCTCAGTATTACATTTTGAGAAACTAGTATATTATTGCAAAAAGACCTTAATTTAGTTACATTGGCTTCTCTGGTGCAGCTTGCAATCTATATTGTGTTTGTCAAATTGTTCATAAAAACTTTGCAATTTGTTCATAGGCACATATGATATTTTATATTGATACAATAGCAATAAACTGCTCACAACTCAGCTGCAGTGTTTCCAACAAAACACTGAATTGTTTTCATTAGTTCTGCTAACAATGCAACATTTAATTCAGGTGCCACTGCAGCATTGTGTTTTTATCTTCTTAAAATCCACTAATAATTGGTATTTATGTAAAATTATTCCTTTTTAAACTACATAAATTTTTTAGTGACACATCAGTTACACTCTTGGATTACACATTCATACTTGTCATGAATTGAGCTTTATCTGAATGATGTTATATGATTCCTAACAATCACCTGGTCAGGACAGGCTACCTTGTTAACTGCACTTTCACAATAAATTTCAAGTGCACATAAGAGCTCTTCTTACATTGTATGGAGAAAGAGGTTAAATGGTTTCAAATGGCATTGTGAAAAGTTTCAGAAAGTCAGATTTCAGCCAGTGCAGTAAATGGAGGTCCCCATCTCAAATAAAAACTCTTAAATTTAAATTCTGTCAGTGTGATCCAGTATTAAAAAAAAAAAAAAAAGCCATTAAATAACCATTATGCCCCTAAATAACAAATATATGCACAAGTATATGCATACTCATCTCTGTATTTATCATTATTCTAAAATTTAATTTTTATTGTGAAAATATGCAATCTTAAATGTTTCCAAAAAAGCTGTGGCAGGTCTACTTTAGTCTCATGAGCAGGGAGATAGGTATTGCACAAAATACATAAGAGGTTAGCCTCTCATCCTGAAAAAGTAATAGATATACATATAGAGGAGCCTTTTCAATTAACATCAGCAATTCAGTGGGAAACAAAAAACGGGAAAAAAAGTCTATCAAAAATATGTTGATAAAATTTACATGTGAAAGTCCAAACAGAGGGGAAATAAAGAGCAGACTAATTACTAGGTAAACAGGAGACAATTTTTAAAGTGCAGTGAAATAAACACCCAGAAACCAAGAATGTGAATCAGTCATGCAAAGAACTGGGAACTTAGTGTTGGAAATTCATACTTCTGAACATACGGAGTGAAACAGGTTATAAACAGCTGAATATGATCTCTCAGTTCAGAACAGCAGTTAAGATGTGTAACAAAAGTCTTAAATGGAGAAGATTATTCTGGGAAGTATTGAAAAGCATCCAAAAGACAACACAGACATTGGTCACAGCCAGCACGGTTTCATGAGAGGAAAGTCCTGCTTATCAAACTTGATTGCCTTACGTCAAGGTAACCCACCTGGCTGATGAAGGGAAGCCAGCTGACGTAAGCTTTTGGGATTTCAGCACAGCTTTCAATATTGTGTCACAGGATCCTTCTGGGTGAACTGTCCAGCACACAGTTGGATAAACACAGCATGTGGTCGGTGAGCAACTGGCTTACAGGTGGAGCACAGAGGGTAATAGTGAATGTGGGAATATCAGACTGGCAACCTGTCACTAGTGGGGTTCCGCAGGGCTCTGGGTTATTCAGCATCTTCCTAAATTACTTGGACCCAAGACTGGAAGGGATACTGAGAAAATCTACAGGTGACGCAAAGCTGGGAGGAGCTGTTGACTCCCTCAAAGGTAGGGAGGCCCTGCAGAGAGACTTCAAAAACCATATGAAGTTCAACAAGGGAAAGTGCTGAATTCTGCACCTGGGATGGGACAACCTTGGCTGTTTGTACAGACTGGGAAATTAGGTGCTGGAAAGCACTGCCATGGAAAGGAACTTGGGGGTCCTGGTCAATGGCAAGTTGAATCTGATTCAGCAGTGCCCTGGTAGCCAGGAGGGCCAACCGCGTCCTGGGGGGCATCAGGCAAAGCATCACCAGCCGGTCGAGGGAGATAATTGTCCTATTCTGCTCTGCACTGGTGCAGCCTCACCTTGAATATTGTGGCAGTTTTGGTCACTGAAACAGAAGAAAAATATTAAGCTATTGGAGAGTGTCCAAACGAGAGTAATGAAGATGGTGAAGGGCCTTGAGGGGAAGCTGTATGAGGAGCAACTGAGGTCACTTGATCTGTTCATCCTGGAGAAGAGGAGGCTGAGGGGGACCTCACTGCAGTTACAAATTCATCAGGAGAGGAAGAGGAGGGGTAGGAAAAGATTTCTTCTCTGTGGTGACCAGTGACTGGACCCGAGGGAATGGTCTGAAGTTGCATCAGGGGAGGTTTATGTTGGATATTAGAAAAAAGTTCTTCATGTGGAGGGTGGTTGGGTTCTGGAACAGGCTCCACAGGGAAGTGGTCGCAGCACCAAGCCTGAGAGAGTTCATGAAGCTCTGAGGCACATGATGTGACTCTTGAGGATGGTCCTGTGCAGGACTAAGAGTTTGACTTGATGATCATTGTGGGTCCCTTCCAACTCAGCATATTCTGTGCTTCTGTGATTCTGTGGTTCTGCATCATACAAATAGACATATCCATAAGAAGGTTGATTATAAGATCTTGCCACTTTATGTTTTCTGGATAAATCTGCTCTGCATAATTGTCTCTTTCTAGAGATACAGACAATGTTTCAGGTTTAACATTTGACAGGAGAAGGAAGAAATTTTTGTAATAAAGGTGGAAATCAACACATAGCAGAAAATCATATGATGAAAACCCTTGTGGAAGAAAGGAGGTATAAGGGGCAATGTCTAGTGCCAGTCTTTGGGGAAAGAGGCACTGATGGTTTCTTTATTAACCAGAGATAGTTTAGTAATAAATGAAGCAGACTTGAAACAGTTAATCAAAACCAGAAATTTGCCCTCTTTTGGATGGGCTCCCATTAGTCTGTCACTTTGTCAGTCAGCATGTCTCTCCCTGGCTATACAAAGGGTACAATTTTATGTTTCTGAATAGTAGTATAGGACTACTTAAGTGCCTCCAGCCTCTATGTTTCCCATGTGTTTTTTTCTGTATTTAGAGCACACAAATTCTGCTAGTTTCTCTATGTGAAATCCTGCTTAGGATTTCAAAATAAGTTGGGGTATTTTTGTATCACTTGATTTACTCCTTGCCACTATTTATGACTGGTGAGAACAAGAATTAGGAATGACCTAGCTTGGAGATGCTTGATGTTAAGAAAATAAAGGCATAGTCTGCGTAGATTAGAAGTTGCTCATCATCTTTTGTTTTCCAGGACAGTGAGTTGCCTTCAGGAAACTTAATCCCAGCAAAATAATAGGGGGTAATTAAGTAAGAATTCTACAGAAATAAAAAATTGTGTGTGGCACCTGTTATATCTTATGAGGCA
Organism: Empidonax traillii; assembly: GCF_003031625.1. NCBI lineage: Eukaryota > Metazoa > Chordata > Aves > Passeriformes > Tyrannidae > Empidonax > Empidonax traillii. The sequence continues at coordinate 360,898 of NW_020955656.1, read as the reverse complement.
AACTAAGAAAAGTTTCACTCTGCATAATAAACCCATTGGCAAAGTAGAGAATTTTAGAGGTTTTATTTATTTTATTTCAAAACAAGCTTTTTAAGATTTTAAAGAATTTCAGATCTCAATTTCAGACTTCAAAGATAAGCTTTTATTTTAATATATGCTTTTGTTTAAATGAAAAATTTTTGTGGAAACTTCTTTATTAAACAAAGCATTAGAAAAAAATAACAGTTACTTAAAAGTCTCCAAATCCTCTGTCTTTCTTTGTCTTGCAAAAAGGCTGAGGTAGAAACTATTTGATTGGTTTTACTATTATGCTTCAGGCATAAAGTATATTGTGAATTGTGCTTCTTTTTAGCCAGATATGATGTCTGTATGTATTTCAAAATACATACAATTTACATTTTATTGCTGCCTTCCTTGCTTTACTTTCTATAGTGAATGGGGATTATTTAAAGATTACTTATACTTTTATAAATATATGACTTTACATTCCCAAAGGTAAAATTTTGTAGATAGAGGCTCTTATGCATGTTTATTTCTGGATTTCCATAGAACATGATGTGCAAGCATAAAAATGAATATTCTTTGCAGGAGGGCAATAGATTCAGTCCATTAGCCTTCACAACTGGAAGAAAGAATGATGGAAGCTGCTTCAGTCCTGAGGCTGCAGTAGCCACAACAGCAGCTGCTACACAATGTGCTTTTAGCATGAGTGAAATAGGTCAAACTGAGGACTGACTAGTCCTTGGACAGGCTGCAAGGTGTAATGCCTCAGCACTTCACGACTCTTATGTGTCAAGAGCACATCTCCTCTTGAATGTGACATGCGTTGCTGTCATTTATGGCCATCTTCTTCCCTCATACTGCACCAATTGTTATGGAAACATTCCTTAACCACACATGGGCCATTTATAGGTTATTGCTGCATGTTCATCTGGCAGTTCATCTGGCTCTGGACACAGTGACTGGAGGAAACTGTACACCATGCATATGACAGAGGACAGTTGGTGAGATAAGGAAGGGAAGAAAAACCATTTTCCCTCACTGACACTCTCCCTTTCTCCTTTCATCACATTCTGCTGCATTCAGCCTATTTCATTTCCCTGGCATCCCATGAGGAATGGAAATGCTCATGCTTACCAATTTTTACTGTCTAGGGAGGCTGAGTGCATCAAAACGACGGAAACCAATGCATGATCTGAACTAAAGCACAGCCCCAGCCTCCAGTACTCCATGAATGAAAGCAAAGATAAGGAAGAAGCACAATAAAAAAAAAATGACAGTTAAAAGCAAAGGAGGATTAAGGACATGGCTGCAATTCTAGCAAAATGACTGCTTGGTCTTAAATCTCTGATCTTTTACAAAATCCAGTATAAATTCAGAAAGAAATCTGTTTATAAGGATGTTAATGTGCCTAAGTGTAAGCTAAGCTCAGGTCTGAACCAAATCAGCCAAGGTGCCTTTATTGCTGGGTCGCTAACTGATCATTTGGAGCACTGGGATTGCCAGGATTGACACAGTGAAAATTAAAGGCTATTTGTGAGTCACTGATAATTAAGTAGGGAGGAAGCAAAGGAGAGCCTGTTTTACCACTGGTTTGGCAGGTTCAGAACATTACTTGTGTCCTAGCAGGAGAAAACAAAATGCCATGCTGGGTTAGCAGTGCGTTTCTGCTGTGTATTTCCACAGAAATTCAGTGCAGAGGACTGCTAACAGATGTAGTGAAGTGACACAAGGACACTTTGGCTCTCCGTGTCAATGCAAGACAGCAATATTTCATCATATCGAAGAACTTCTATTTCACACCTGACTGAAACCCAGAATATGAAGTCCCCAGACAGATGCCTCTTTTGGATTATGTCAGTCTGAGAAGCCAGCATGCATTAAAACTGTGTGAGTCAGAAATGGCTGTGCTGCATATGCTTAGCAGGTGCTCATCAAACAACTTTTCAACCTGCCATTGTAGTATAGCAAAACTGAGAAGAAATTATTACAAAGTGTGAACTTGATAATCTGAAAATATGCCGGCCTTATTAGCTGTAACAAAAAGACCCCACTCCCTGAGTAATCTCTACAAACTGTCAAACATCACCAGACGTGACAGCCCTTGCTTGGCTCTGGGATACTATCCACATTGTAAACTGTTTGCCTGGGGTTCTGCAGATAATGGAGATGGAACAAACACTGCATTAAATGAACCTGTCTGTATCACAGGATGACATCAGACTGGATCTCCACACAAAATACAAGTATTATTATGGAAATTGCATTTTGACACTTTGATACAAGAAACACTCCCAGAATATCTGGAGCAAGTTATCTAAAATAATTTTTCTTGGGTAGGAAAGAAACATATCAATGGAGTAGCAAGGATAAGAATGACTACATTCTTTGTCCTTAGTCATTAGACAAATGCCTTAAAAAAGACTGCATAATGAAATATAAACACAAGACAACAGGTCAGAGACCATTTCTGAAAAATACTTACTGACATATATAGTATGTAGCCCCAGAGCTACAAGCTCAACCAGTTTTACTTTTAAAAATATACAAGGCTCCAAAAATTTGCCAGTCAAACCTTTAGGATAGCCCTCGGTTCTTTAATAGCTTGAGGTAGCGTAAAGAGAGGACTCTGCACACATTTCTTCAGGAGATACTTTTACTGATAACTTTAGAAAATAAGGGAGAAAATAAGGGATCTTGGCAAAAGAGGGTAAGATACAACCAAGAGAGGGCATTCCTCAAAGCTATGACTCAGCACATACTAACTCATGCAATTTAACAAAATCCAACCCATTCCATCCCAAATTACCCAAAATATTAACAAATGAGATAAAGAGAAGAAGTAAAGAGGGACAGTCAGGGAAAAACAGCTACCTACCTCCAGAGAGTCCTGGGCAAGTCCAGCTTCCGCATGGCCAGGTGGTTAGTCTGGAGCCAAAATGGAGCCATATGTTCCTGTCTAATGTGCTTTGACCCTCTGTGGCCACCCCTCCCAGGAGGAACTCCTGGTCCACTGGCCACTCTGGGGCAGGGTGAGGGACAATGCCCCTGATGTGGGAGCCAATCTAAGGCTGGGTTAGGGGCTCTGGGGGGCACGGTGTGGAGCAGTGCTCCTGGGCTGCCTTTGACTGACAGCTACGCTGGGGACACCTCAGTGGGCTCAGAGGGGCTGGCATGTGGGATATGGCATTAATTCCCCACACATACACAGACAGTTGAGTTGGTTCTGACCCAATAATTAATATAACAAGCCAATGTATCACAGCATAGATAGTCTTTATTCACTCTGAGGTATATCTTTGACGCCAGGGGTTAATAGGGTATAAATAACACTCAGGGTTATATTGAATTATGGCACAGCCTTCATTTGCCACAACCAGTGCTTTAGTTGCGCTTCAGGGAAGGCCTCTCCTAGCGTTACCCAAAGACATCCTCAGTTACTCTTACTCTCATGTAAATATGAGAGCAAAATATCCTTTTTCTCTCCCTCAATAATTGACAGTTCTTGGAAGTCTGAAAACTAATTCCTCAATTTCTGTCCTGCATATGGGCAAGGGCTGTGTACCATCTCTGCATTTGTATAAAACTGAATATAATTTCTCCTACTTTAAGGTATTCAAGTTTTAATGTCTTATTTTTCAGGCTTACTGTAGCCACCAGGAAATGAATCATTACATTGGAAAAAAGGGTCTAAAACACTTTGAATTTGTTCTTTTTTGCATAGCCCATTTAAATACTCATTGGGCCAGACAGAGAGAAGCAAAGCATGAAAAGACTATATCTAAGTCTGTAGGTATGGCTTGCACCCATAAGCTAAACAAAAAGAATGAAAAGTCCCCAAAACAAGATGACTTCATATATGCTGAGTAGGAGGATCGATTTCTAGCCCTGCTAACTCCCTGCTATCTCCCTAACAGAGTCTAAGCACTGCCAAGGAGAAATAATTCTCCTTGTTAAAAGTAAACACACACCACCTCATACTAGTAGATGGATCCCCAGTCAGACTCCAAGCAGTAGCCACCTTGGAAACAAAAAACATCCTAATTTCCCTTCTTCCCTCTATCCTACTATAATTCTATTGCTGAGCACAACATTTTATGGTAGGAATATCCTTTTGGCTTATTCAAGTCAATTGTCTTAGTGGTGCTGCTTCCCAACTTCTTGACCACCCTCAGCCTACTTGGGGAGTGAGATGGGTAGAGTGGGAGAAAGAAAAAATCTTGAACCTGTGCAAGTGCTATTCAGCAAAAAGTAAAATATTAGTGTGTGTTATCAACACTGTTTAGCCACAAATCCAAAACAAAGAATCACATAGGCTGCTGTCAACAAAATTAACTGCATCTTGTACAGAACCAGTACAGAAACATATTAAGAAAAGCTAACTCTTGTGGTTCTTGACAATAAAGTACTCATGAACTACTTCACCATTAAAAAAGCAGCACAATCTTCCCTTGTTCCCTCAGCTGAATGCCCCATATTGGTGGACTAAACACTTTTTTTTTCCCCTTTGGTCCACTGATAAGCTATGTATTCTCTGCTAATAAATCAGGCATAACAGTAAGTTATCAATATTAACAGAGATGCCATAAGTCACCTTAAGTCCTGATTCAAATCCTAAGTCCTGATTCAAATTAAGAAACTAGTATGTTTTGAATCAGACCATTAACAAGAAAAAAAAAGTTGTGGGAAAGATTTGAAAGCAATTTATTCTTCCCAAAACATAACTGAGGAACTTTTTAGCTTCAGAAATAAATATCTTTATAAGCAACTAAGTCACCAAAATGGTCAAAATACATCCACTCAGCAGTGGGATGTTAAACTCTCTTCCACAAGTTGTCCTACTTTCCATGATGTAGTTACATATTTATGGTGGGTGGAGAAAAAGTAAGAGAAAATAAACAGACTGACACCTACAGAGCACAATCAGACATTGTCCAGCAACTTTGAATTAGCAGTTTGTCTACCATATAGGACTATAGCGATAAGTGAAGGAAAGAATTCTCAAACCAACACAAACAGCAGCTGGCACTTGAACCAGTTTTCTTTAAGTCTCTTTGGATCTCAGAATACCCACAAAAGCAAAAGGAAATCTGTGCAAATAATGCTCCAAAATGCTTCACAGCAACTAGAGTACAACACAGCGTCATCATTTTTAAATAATCATTTGTTCTTTGCAATAGCATACATAGGATTCTCTACCTATCATTAGTAATATTAAAATAAGACCATAAACCTTGTTTAAACTACCTAAAATAAGTATATCAGTCACTGTTCTTAGAAAGATAAATAAAAATTTATTTAATAGCATCAAAGATGGAATAATGCAGAAAATAGACGTATGAATTATATTTACAAACCTCAGTAGATTCCATTAAGAATTATACTTAATGCAGCTAAATTTCATTATAGTATTTTCTGCCCATTTGCCCAAATTCTTCAGAGAGAGCTACTTCAGCTTTACATAATCTTCATTCTTTCATTCCAAAAAAAAATTCTGGAGGGACACATTTTAATGAATAAGTGAATTAAAATTTATAGAGAGTAATGTTCATAAACTTGATGAATCTAAGAATAATGAATAAGGGATAAATAATTTATGGCATTTCATTTTGTCACACACTGCCAAGCTGTGACAATAACATATTTGCTTATTTCCATGCAGATGAAAATCACAATATGGCAAGACTGAAACAAGCAACCAGCTCAGGCAAGGCATGGTGATCATTCTGCTGGTGGAAATAATTTTAAATATCGTAAGGAACAGCAGATGTAGCCATTCAAATAATAACATTTCATTCATTCCTCATTATTTGATCACTTTCATTTTTCATTTGCTTTCACCTAGAGTAATCAATTCTAGCAGCCAGAGGAATGCATGTCACTGTGGGTTTATCTACTCAAGGAACTTCATCCACCTCTTCTAGATGGCCGTTGATGACATTTGCTTTTTCATTACAGCATTTCTTCAGGGACAGGTGACAGCTTGCACCGATTGACAAGCAAGGGGATCCCAGCCAGACCCCTCATCTATTGATCCTGCTACCAGCGAGCACCCCTAGATCCCTCTCTTCGAGGCTGCCCTTCTGCCACTCCTCTCCCATTTTATGCTTGGCCTGGCATTGCTCCATCTTAGGTGCAGAATCTGACATTTGGACTTGTTAAATTATATCCCAATAATCATCGCCCAATGCTGCAATCTATCTAGATCCCTCTGCAAGGCCTCTCATCCCTCAAGAGTCAGTGATTTTTTTATAAACACATTTACTGTGTATTTGTTAGGGCAAAATATGTACAAATCAATCAGGTTGGTGTGCTTTTGTGCTTTTCAGGTGCACAGCTTTTATGCAAAAATTGTACAGGATTGTGTTTTTCGCTGAGAATAAAACCTAACATGAACATCAACTTTGTCCTTTTTGTAAAGACTCAAAATTATAGATTCATTATCTTGAACATACATGACTTATGGAAAGCAGAGTTACCAAAGCATACGCTCTTCTGCAAACCATACAAAACAACTATTATCTGACCTTTTGTTGTTTGCTGGAAATATTGCATGTCAGACACCCTCAAGAGAGAAAGGTTTAGAATAGCACTTTTAACACATAGTTTTATTGACCACACTTTCATTAACATGGTGCAGACCTCTTTATATTTCTGTGTGGAATATTTACTGGAACAAAATTTATTTTCTGTAATCAATTCAGTGGACAAATTTCAGTGTTCTCTTTAAGCACTAGCATCAGGAAAGATGACTTCCTCACTTGTAAAGTGTTTTCATTTGTAAACCAAATTTATAATGGTCTCCACATAGCCATGCCACTTGAGAGCATGCTTTTCCCCACATTTCGCTATTATTCTTGAATGCGATTCTGATCTAATTGACACCAAAGTATGGAATGTAGGCTAAAAACCACTTAAACCATGTTGCAAGAGAAAAAATAAAGCTGGATTAAGATTTCAATTGCACCACTGTCATGCACATTGTTTTAAAAAAGGAAAATGACTGCAAAGTGCTGTATAGTTAGTCTGCATATGCCTAGCACAGATTTTCCTGGGCATTTATAGTAGATCTCTAATGATTTTTCTCATCTGAAGTCATCAAATTAAAGGCAAACCTATTTGAAGTTATTTGTACACTTGTATTAGCCCTACTGAGTCACTCAAAAATCTTTTGCTCTGCATTCTTGAGACAGACTGGGGATAATATTTTCAAGTTTAAGGATCACTTTTAGTTCCATCAGCTGTTCATGGACTGAATTCTTGATCATTGATTGCTTTGCCAATGTAAAGATTTTTTTTTCCTGGGTAAGTAGGTTAGTTTGAGTGATACTATATTTAAGCTAATAAAACATTGCAAAGATAGATAAGAGACTACCTTCAAGTGCATTTTCCTTACTTCTCCTATAGTGCACATACACTTCAGCTGATCTACCAACTGGCCAATATTGCTGAGAAGCAGATAAAATTGCTGTGAGGTATAGATACAGCCCCAACTCCTCCCTTGGAAATCTCTTGTGAAAAGCAAGAGTGGCACCTGAAGCAATGGATTACCAACTCAGACAGATACTGAGAAGCCGTTGATGACAGAAATTATCTGTAAAGAAAGAAATTACCACAAAATCAATATCATCTACAAAATAATGAGCAGTTCTAGCAGATTAAAGAAAAAAAACCCTCTCTCAAGTACTAGAATTGAAATTTTTTTTTTTTTTAATTTCTTACTTTGGGGACAGAATAGTTGATTTGAAGTAATTTTATTTTCCTTTGTGAACAATGCCAGAAAGGATCATCAGTGATTTGTTATCCTCTGTGCTAGATATGGAAAGACACACTTAGCATGTGCTAGATATGGAAAAACACAAAGCAGAGGTTCTTAATACATTGTATTGAAAGTATTAAATCCTGAATGTAAAATAAACAGATATTTAAAAAATCAAAGCCAAATTATAGTAAAGTGCTTCTATATTATGTAAAAAATATTTCCTTCCCTATTTTTCAAGAAATGTGAGGCAGACTTCAAAAATTTTTTGAATGTATAATTTAATCACATACCGTACTAACTTTTGTCTCCATAAAGGGAGAGGTGGGACACCCCATAAAGAAGTGACACCCCAGAGGAGGTGACAGTACTTCTAATTCAGTGGAAATGCTGCACAATGAGGATTACTAATCTTTGATCATCATCTATTCAACCAGAGCAGCTTTGAATGGTAAGATATCTGTCCCTTTGCCAAAGCAAGCCAGGGTCTTCTAATTTTTATTTTAGGGGGAATGTAACTAAGCAACAGATCATGAGATGGTAGTCTTTGATCACTGGAGGGAATTGCTAAGGGAGACAAAGTGGAACTCAATGGAAGGGATTCACAAAGATAAAGGATGATGGGCCAGAAAAAGGAACTTTCATGATAGAAAAGGCCTTTTGAATGCTGCAAGAGAGACATGAATAATGAACTTTCAGGTATGTTGTTCAACCTAAAACTGAGAAAAAAGAAAATATTTTCCCAGTTGACCTGAAAAATTATGCTTTGTTTCTTTTTCACAAAAAAATAAGCTAACACCCCCCCCTCCCCGAATCCAGCCTTATTTTGAATCTCTCAAGACTCCTATATGTCTTCATGTTAAGCACAAAGTTTACTATGTCTGTTACTTCTTAACATCTCTTTTACATTTTTGCATCTTAGACTGACCTTGAAAAGAATAGTTCATGTATCTGCCTGACTGTTTTGTGGATGAAACTGTTCCTGGATTTCTGGATTTCAGTAGCATATTTTCAGTAAATTTGGTGTTTGCTAAATTAATTTCACCCAGCTTTATCCATACATTTCTGTTAACTCTTTCATTTTTACTCTGCCTTAATTCTTTACTTTTATTATTTTAGCATGTTTAAATCTATTTCCTTCTCCTGACATTTCTGTAATGGCTGGGGATTTTTTTGTTGTCAAAGTACCTTATATTGCGTCTTTCCAAGCTGACAGTTAACAAGTTAACATTATTTATGGTTTTTGTAGAAAAAACTTTCTGATGTTTTATTTAAAGTAACATCCTAATGATATGTAAAACTAATCTGTTTTCATTTTAGTACAACATGTATTGTACAACAAATGCCATTGATGACAAACCTAAAATTTGAAGACCATTACTCCCATACGTCAAAAAAAACAGATTACAAATTTTTTTTTTGGCAGACTTGAAGTCATTGTAATATAGTACCACACAACCCAGTTGCAAAACTAGAGGGAAGCTTTTAAAGTTCCTAGGAAGGCTGGGAGTTCCACAAGCAATGGGGAGTTGGACGGTAGAAACCGCAGATCAGAAAGCTGAGCCAGGGCAAACCAACTCTTACCTTTTTCTCCCATTCACATCTCAGTTCCAGTTGGATCTGGGAGCCCTGTTCACAGCTGCACTTGCCTAGAGAGACAAAATCATATGTGCTGGAGGGCCTCTTGCTACTGTGCTGCAATCAGTATGAAAAGGCAATTAAGCAATTTCCCTTTTTCTCTGAATTTCCATTAAATCAAAATTCCATTAAATCATCTCCACAGCTTTGACTTAGGCAGCAGACATAAAAACAAATATTTTGTCTCTTGAACAGGAAACTTTGCACAAACTGGTGAATAATTTTCAACAAAATTTCATGTGGAGAGTGAAGTCTTTCACTCCCAGTTGCTGGACACCTACTCTCATTAGCAAATTATTTTATTTTTGTTATTTGTTAATAAAAATTATTTTGTTTGAAAATTTTTAAAGGAAATAATCTGTATTAAAAAAAATACCAGGGAGAACATTATTTTTGAGAAAACGCAATCTCTTTAGAGCAAAAAAGAAATAATCTGCCCAGGATTAAAATTGTTAATAGTTTTTCACCTACAATAAAAAAATGCATTTTGCATTAAAAATCTAAAATGATATAATTTTGTTGAAACCGATTTTACTTATAATTAATTATGCAGGACAACAGTCTTCTGTGCCTAGCGCTGGTGTAAATATTTTACATTATATAATGATTATAATTGTCTGAGGAACACAAATTCAGAAATCATGCTAACTTTTTTAAGTCTATGACAATGAATTTCTGTTATTTTAATACTTTTTTGCCCCTGACTTTTCTCCTAAGCTTACTATAGAATTTTAGCACTCGCAAATGAGATGTTCAAAAGTTTTGCAGCATTAGTTTTCTGAGAAGCAGGCTTTGGGCAGAGTCACAAATAGTGTCAATCTCAGAATAAGACTGCAACTTTTAAAAGTCTCCTTTCTACCTCTAATCTGACTTTCACTTTGAAAAGCCATGCAGCAACAGCTCAGCATATTTTTAAATCATTCACTCAGTCTTGAACAGCAATCCACTTTGCATTACCATAATCTGATCTCAGCACCAGACCATGATCTCAATGAAGCTCTTTTGTGACTGTCATTGATTTGCAAAAATAGAATGCACAGTGTAAAAATGAGATCTTTCCTTTTGACTGTTCCTTATTTCCCACAGCATATTCCTCAACCCTTTCATTTATAGACTCTTGTATCTCCTAGTTCTCTGTTACATCTCTGCTTTTTCTCATTTATTTTGTAGTTATTTCTCTCCTTATCTCTACAGCTTCTCAAGACGGCAATATCTCATTAAAACAAAACGGAAACTGTTAACCTCCCCATTCTCAGTAGTTTCTCAAGGTCTTTGAAGGATACAACAATGCAACCACAAAGTCATCAACTTCTAGAAACCAAGAATAACTTTTTAGAAATGTTGAATATTTAAAACAGAACTAGGTAATGCAACTCCTGCCTTGCTCTAAACAGCCCCAGAATACAGTATGTTCTAGACTCAGGGACAGAGCTAGAAGAGAGACCTTGAAGTGAACACAAGCAAGAAAACATGGGTTTACTTTGCCATTCCTCACAATGCCCAAAAGGTTCATTTGAGAAATGTGTTTACATAATAATTATAGAACAGACTGTGGTTTACATATTTTATTTCTTAGGAAATGATGATGCTAAATTGCACCTTTTAGTGAACTGTCAACAAAACCGGGTCTTTGGAAGAGACTGTCATTCCTTCTCTGCCACATTGTATAAGGCCCATTCTCAGGCTGCCCCTCTTCAGGGAGGACATACTCCTCTGTGCTGGTAGAGATGCTGATGACCCAGTTAGAAATCAGTCTGGTTTTTAGTATAGTCTTTCAAGACTCTTTATCCAGTGTTTCACATGATGAGGTTTTTGTAAACACTTTTTTGCTGAATTCTGTGAAGCTGCTCTGAGGTTTGGTCCCTATGTCTCCAGGCAGAATTCATTACAGGGAAAAAAGCATTAAACAGTCACTATGAGAGAAAAAGAGCAGTAGGAAGAGAGCAAATAGGACAAAGAAGAGATTGAGATATTAACTTCCTAATATGCCTGCTGCCTTCCTATCTGCCTTCTGAAACAAATATTAGAAAATTAGATCTGTGAACATTCAGAGGTTAAAAACAAAGTCAGGAATAATAGCCAGTGCAAATGTTTGAAATATAAAAATGGAAAGTAAATTTGAATTACTTTGAGTAAGATTATATTTTCAGTTAACAAAGGGAACTAAATGAGCTAACTTGAGCTTGGTGGAGCATTTTATACAATGTGTCACAAAATTAGACTTACAGAATTTAAAAAAAAATTACACCAAAGAAGTATATTGTAATATGAATAGTAGTTCCAAGATGATTGATGTAAGGTAATTTTAAAAAGAAGAACATGGTTTAGGTGAGCTGTCCTGTACCTCTGAAACTTGTAATAGGTCCATTCTGATTTAGCAATTCTACACTCATGCTGAAAGAAGAGGAAAGATGGCATAGTAATTGTTCTTATGGATGATAATTAACTAAGCAAACTTATAAGTACACTGAAGCAGAAAATATAAAAAGGAATATAACACATTTAAGACTATTAGTGAAATACACAGGAAATATAATTCCCTTAGGACAGATTCTCCAAAGGAATAATACTGATAATAAAACTAAAATAAAATTTGTCTTTCTAAGGGAAAAAAAAAAAGAACAAAAAAGTACTAGAAAGCTAGTGCTTTAACAAAGATGGTGTTCCTGTTGTTTAGCTAACACTTACCCACTGAGAACCCAACTCAGACTTCAGCTGCTCCTTGATCTTCTCACAGCCTTGCTCTGTCATCCTCTATCCTAAAACCGAGCTAGTTAGTGATAGACATCTTTCCCCAAGCAAAGTTTGTTATACCTTTCCAGCTTCATTTATGTGCAATACTCTTCCAGGCACTGAAACACAAGCCCTTAGTAGACTGACAAGACATATCCAATCGACTTCTGGCATGGCTTGCAATGTTGCTTTGCCCTGAGTTTTCCCTTGAAACATGAAAACTATTTCAGGCAGAAGTTAAAATCATGTTTTGACGGCGAAAAATTAGGGATCTGGTTGTCTTTATCTATTGACTGACTTAGTCCTTAACTAAACTATTCTCCAATGAAAAACACTATCCTCTGCCTGGAAGGACTTAGTTCAGCTAAGTCAGGTTTTTAATACATCGAATCATACATTTCATATAAAATTTACAGCCTCCTACCCACGTTACTCAGACACACAAAAAGGATTTATGCCTTTGGTTAATTATTGATTCTTGTCTCAAATGTGAACCCTTATCCAGTCTCTGACTGTCACCGTGAAACTAATCTTCACTGCAAGCCATTTAAACTCACACCCACTGAATTATACCCTCCTTGCAGATGTTGCTACCAGGTAGGCCAGTGCTAACTCAAATAAATCTGGTGTGCAAGCCACTCTACTCTCATATTATTCAGGTCTCAAACAGACGTAGTTTGTCCTCTATCACATTTTTCTGAATCATTATCCTGATATTTGTAAACAAATGTCTAACTTGGAAATCTCCCTACCTGGCTGGGAAAGAGTCTGAAAATATGTGCTTGCTGTTGCTGTTTAAAATGCTCTATGCCTCTTTTCAACTTCTACTCAGGCTAATATACTCTACATTTTGCCTAGAAGCAGACTTTTAAAAAATCAGATCAAATCACTACATTGATTGCCTATATCTGGCCCGTACTCTATTAAAATTTGACAAATATTTTAGCCAGCAGCTGTAATCAGCAAAGTGCACAGAAATTTCTATCTGGAAATATCTAGAAATATGTATAACAAATCATAAGTTTTACAGAAAAATAAAATCTGTATTCTTGGAAAAGGTGATATTCCAGCTTCCTTTTAGCAGCTGTAACTAGTGTGTGGTACATTCCAGCATTTTTAAAGAAAGAATCTTTATACCCACACATCACTTCCCAAGTTTCCTTCTTTGTGGGAACATAATAATACTTGCCTTATGCTATCAATTGTGATACATTTGGTTTTGTTTGTGCTATTTGAAAAAAAAAAACAAAACAAAACAAAACAACAAATATCTTCCTTTAAAGCATTTGTGAGCAATTTAATTTATTTGCATACTGTTTTCCTGCCTCAGTAATAGGGTCACCACAAGTATCAACCTCAGTTTCTCAGTCCTTATTTTTAGTTACTTACTTTAACCCTTATACTAATTGGACATCCCTGTAGATATGTGCTTTAACCACATTTCATTGCTTAGATTTAGCACAAATGTAAGGTTTTGAATCTTCCTACTGACAAATATTTTTTCCCTTTCTTGCCTGTTAAGTCCCTGAAGTGTATGTGAGAACAATGCATTTGAACATCTTAACTTGTTGTCTTCTGTTTCACTTACATCATTTCCTTTTTGTGGACAATACCTACATTAGTTTATCTTTAACCAAACAATTATGGTTCAGTCTACTCCTCATGTTTTTCTGCTCATGCTCATCTACTTCCCTCTGGACTAAAAGCCAATTTATGTAAACTGTGGTGCTACTTTTATCACCAAAATTACCCATAGATTTTCATAATATCAGGTCAGAACAGCTCAGATGGCAATTTAAAGAGAACTCTCAAAGTATAAATGTTTAAAAAAATATACATTTGTCAAGGAGTACCTATAAGACATTGCTCATCAATCAAGCATAAAAATTATTTGGCATCAACCACATCTCATAACATTTCCCTCCTTGAGGTTAATAAAATGTATTTTTGTATATTCATGTAAATTGCCTTGACTAAAATGTAAGTAAGTAAATGGTTTCTCTTGTGGTTTTTATTTCTCTTTTTTGTAAAGTGACCAAACCCAAGAACTTTGCAATATAAATCTTGTAGTCATAGCACTTTTAGTTTCTCCCTTAGGGTAAGTGAAGATTGCTTAAATGCACAGATGATGGGATGAACTGGGTCTTCCACTTCAGTTCTGCCTCATTGTTAGGATAAGTTTCCCTTGAAAAGCACCATTTGGTTTTTCCTCAGCACAACTTCTTTTTCTAAATTCACCTCTATGTCCTGTAGGCATTTTCTTTTTCTTTTTCTTTTTTTTTTTTTTTTTTTTTTAGGGTAGGTTCACTTTCCACAATCATTATTTGTCTTTTTATTACATTTTCAGGTTTTCCAGTGTTAGTGCTTTCTGCAGAGCCCATGTACCAGTTTCTGTATTAAGTAATGAATGTCCAATTTGTCCCCAGATGGACAGTCCATTCACCTTCTGGGATTGCACAAGGGTTTGCATGACAGGGTTGCATGAAGGGTTTCATCAAATGAAATCACAAGGATTGCATGAAGCTTTAATCAAAGCTATCAACAACTTTTTTTCTATTTTACATGTACTTTTTGATGTTTGCAAATCTGACCAGCGTATGTCAGATGAGGTCCTCTAATCTTTTCCCAGGAGCTGCAGAGTACTTAAAGTATGCTCTGTTTTTAAATAGATGATGGTTTTGTCTTATGCTTGTTAGACTTTGCTGAACAACAACAATCATAAAAGCCTGGTTCAAATTTTCTCTCCTAGTGTTAATTTTCATTCTAAGGTTTTGTTCCTATTGTGGTTTCAGATTTATGAAAACCCTACAGCAACACATTACTAAAATGTTGGTTTTATTTGTACTCTTTTGTTAAAAATATGTAATCCAGAAGTTTCATTTATAACTAGAGTGCATGACTGTTCACATTTCAATAATAAAAATATATATCAAGCAGAGAAATGTATGCAAGAAAAAAATTAACTCGAAAAAACAGTTGTTGTAAATGCTGTTATGAGAAATAAACCCACCATCAAATTAACTTTTAGTTCACTAACATGAAATGCTGCTTGAAATTCTTCTACTTATCTTCCTCATTTCCAGGAATTTTATCTTTGATGGAGCCAGGATTGATGACAAGGCTTCTTCATTCAGGTTAATTTACACATACTCATGGCAGCCCCTAGTACTTTGGAATTATCCTGGACATAAGTTCCTTTGAAACAGTTCTTCAGTAGAGACAGTATAAATTAGAACAGCATAAAAAAACTTGGGTTTCTGTAGTTCCTCCTCAAATTGCAGTGGGAACCACAAGGTCTGTTTTGATTTGTTGATATATTGTAACTGCAAAATGCTATGGAATAAACAGGAAAATGAAAGCAGAGGGAATCAGTCTGTCAAGTGATAGATATTTCTGCTTTTGCTACAAGTTACAGGAAATTAGTTACCAACGTCATCTGTAGAGCTGCTTTTAAAATTAAAAAGCTCCTATCACAGTCAGCATTATCCTTTCTACCCAACCATGCTCTTGTAAGCATGCCCTTATCTCATAGAGAACATTGTTAAGAAAACAGCTTTCTTTATCCTCCACTCAGTGTAGTACTAAGAAGATCTAATAATTTCAGGTTACTTAGCAAAATAGTCAATAAAGAACAATCTTTAAAGATGATGGATATTTTATTAATCATAGGAGAAGAAAACAAATTATTCTTACAAGCTAACAATTTTAGAAAGTAAAATGCCTATGAATTAATGGTTTTCATTCCAGAGTGGTATTTCCCTAGCTTTTCCTTATTACTGACAAAAATCTGAGACAACGGTGCTTGAGGAAGTAAGCAACAGAACGACACAGCTTTCAGGGTTAGCTGTGCTGTGAACTAATGCTGTTGGCTGTTCCATAGTAGTGGTCAGCGGTGTCTCCTGAGGATGCCATCCCACAATATTGCTGTGCTAGACCATGATCCAGCACCACAATGAGCATGAAGCAACTTACCTGCTTGATATCAAACTACCTAAGTGTTTCTCTGCTGCAAAAACCTGTAAATACTGTGTGGTTGCTGATGTGTTATGATACCACAACATGCGACTTGAACCCACAACACGACTTCCTAGTAACTTGTTTTATAACCTTGGCCATAGCTTTGCCATTGACTTGTAGAAACTCTGTTCATTTAAGTAAACTTGAGCACTAGCTGACAGAAAAATCCTGAACAAGAAGTTAAACTCCAACAATCTCTTTTCAGTTCTAACTTCATCTGTGACTCAAAATGTTCCCATTTGGTTCCAGTTAGAGGTCAGCAAAAATTTCAGGGACAGTTCCAGTTCTGGATCAAATATTGATACCATTTTGGTCAAAGTTCACCATGTTTCCTTGGGACGAAATTCATTAATCTGGGATGTGGTACTTAGGAATAAGGAAAAAACAACAGATCAGAGAAAGATATATAATAGGAAAAGTTGTCATTCTTGAGGAAGAAAATGTAAAACTATCCTCACAGATGCAGTCCCCACAATAGGCCTCAAGAGAGGACCAGAAGGTCCCATTCTTTTAAAGTCTTTTTTGTCTTTGCTATCTATGATTCAGCTTTGGAATTAATTATGACAGGTTTTATTACTACAATATTTTAAGACTAAAAATAAAAGGGGAGACTGTGCTATCATTTGCATTACTGAACTCTTTGGTGTCTTATTAATGAAATATTACTAGAACAAAAGTTCCAGTAACTCCAGGAACTTCAGAACATAATGGAATATCTACTTTCTTTCTCCTATGTCATGACACTGTGTAAAAAGTGAAAGAGTCTATTTTTATAGCTTTTACTTGGTTTAACATGGGGGAGAGGGTTAATTAAAATGGCTGTAAATAAGTCAATAAGAGTGTAAACTCAACCCGTTAGGATTTCCATGATCAATGTCAGCTGTGATATTATTCTGGGAAGAATCCTAGCAAAATTACACTAGGTATTTTTCACAATTGGCAGCATGGCTTCTCTACAGACAGTCATTCCTACTGATCAGGGATCCCATGCAGCAACACCACTGCTGGGGACATATGGAGAAGAAAGAATGCAATTTAACATCCGCATTTGGCACTCTCAGCAGGATTCATCTGATTTGTAAAGGAGGCAGACAAGTGATGCAGCCATTAATAAATATGACTCACTGCAGTAGATGATCTTTGAAGCCTATACTTAAAAAGATCATCTCCTTATATCTCTGAATTCTATTACTATTTTTTTTTAAATTTATGGCAACTAAGTAAGCTATTAAGATGTAATAATAACACAATAATAAAAATAAAATTACATCCCAAAACCTAGATATATTCCCTTAATATATTATTTGCAGAAAGTTTTCAATATAAAAATATTTATGTGGCCGAGATTAAAACTTATTTGAATAACATCCAGCTCCCTGGAGTTCCACTTAAGGATTCCACTGCTCTGTTGGATCAGATTACACAAGATGAGGTTAAAGAGGCAATTGCTTCTTTAAAGTACCAATGGTCCCTAGAGAGAAATGTCTTGGGGCTTATTTTTATGAAAATGTTTATATCTCTCAGCAAAAAGAGAAATTTATCAAATACTGAAATTATAGTTTTGAAGAGAAGTTTAATGGTCTTAGAATAAATAGAAATAAAATGGACATGAGGAACACCAAAACAGTTTTCTTGCCAATTGTTAATCACAGTACTTAGTATGATATTCAGGAGTAATAAGGGAAGATATATTTAAAGGACTAACAGTTGTTCAGAAGACTAAACAGAGCTGAAGTTTCCCAGATTATGCTATCTGGGAAAAAAAAAAAAAAAAAACAATACTGTGGGTGGGGTTTTTTTGTTTGAGATTTTTTTTTTTTTTGATTAGTGCTCTAATTTCTTCTACCCTAACAATTAAGTTGTGGCTGATCAAGAAACTTTGTAACATAATTTGAATCAGATTCCATCCCAGTGATAGCAACTAAAGTGTACACTACTCACAGATTAATCTGAGGAAAAACAACCCAGCATTCCTGGTGTTCAGTAAAGCTCCAAGACAAACTTTTTTATATGCAAGGTATCTGCTCTCAGTCCCCATCAGAGGCAATATGCAAAGCTGCATAGGCTTTTGATTTGATCTATTATGGCTGATCTTACCTTAGTTTGAGACTAGAGGAAACTGCAACTCCACTGAGGCTGTTGGCATGGTGCTTGCAAAACACCATAGGAATAAGAGAGGAGAAAGTGTCATCATTGCTTTTAAGAAAATTTCCACAAAGACAACAGCTCTCAAGATACAAATAAGAAATATTTTTTGCTAGTTGAAAAAAAAAATTAGATATATGATCATTCTGGACAAGACACATATTTGTGTTCTCTTCACTGTATTCGTTCACTTTGGACAGGTTGTAAATTTTAGGAAAAATTTTTGAATTCTGTATAAGGAAAAGATTGTGAAATATCTTTCTGAAAATCCACTTTGATTTTCATTACTTCATGGATTGCTTAAATTAATCCCACATATGTAGAAGCCATTTTGCTAGTATTCCTGCTGCTTGCTTCATGCCAGCACAGGCAAATACTAGTAAGTGTGTAGCCATGTCTTTTCTGAACAGAGATGCACAGCCACCTACCATCAATGAATAGACATTTATATCTGCTTGCTGAGGATTTATTTAGCTTTCAGCTCTGGGTACAGACGAACAATAAGGAATTATGCCTTTGATGGTTTTAGTTCACCTACTCTGTCACAACTTAACTGGATTGAACTTCTATATATCTTTTAATATCTCTGACCAAATTGCCCACCTCTTTCTCTACTTTTTCTCATTTTTATTTTCTTTATAATTTTGCCTTCATCCTCTCTCCCTGTTTCTCATGGCTCATGTCATTTTCCATACATTGCCAGTTCTGAAAACAGTGAGAAATCTGTCAAGAATGGATGTAAATGAGATGAAATACAGGAGCATTTGAGACTTATTTTAGCAATCTGAGTGATATTAAAGAGATAAGGAGAGGAAAGAGAATGCTTGTTAAATAAATATTAAGAGACAATGCTAGACAAATTGGAGAACAATATATAAAACCAATCTATTCCTCACAGACATAGTCTGCTCATATTAGCATGTTCAATCAAACTTTTACTACCTATAAGATTGTGCCAGAAGTGACATTTTTAAAAATGGAAAGGCAGGATAGGATTTGTACATGAAAATCTTCTGCAGTTATTGACATGTATTATTTACTCTAAACAATTTATATGCTTGGTTCTTTATTAAAGAAAGTTAAAAGCACAAATCTTGGCTTGAAGATTTTGTGATGCTGAGGCTTTCTGCAGTAAATCAAGCACATAATTCTGCCAGACAGAGATGTGCTGATGTTAAAGTGTCTCCACATGAGGTCAGGAAATTGCTGCTATAGGCAGGTTTAGACCTTTCTTGAAAATTCAAAATAATAAATTAAATAACCCAACACATTTGTTTCAAAAGAATAAAAAAAAACCAGGTCCTCATACCTATATTTTGACTGCTTTTCATTTTAAAATACATTGTTTTCAAAAACCAAATATATTTGTTAGTTACAACTGCATATTGCTTTCAATTGCCATCTTCTCTTCACTTCTTGCAAATTAAGTTGTGATGCTTGCACTGTTGAGCAGGTGCTCGTAACCCAGGACTTCGACAGAGGCTAGTGACCTTCATATGAGAATTTTAGCAGCTCACAACTGCATAACACAACAGTCACCAAAGCACAGCTCAGGCCAGAGCCCAGCAGACTTCTTCACAGCAGGAAATAATGGAGGAAAGACACAAAAGTCTGGGAGAAATCCTAGCTGGGAGAAGAGAATAGAGCATAGGACATGATATAGAAAAAGTCAACAACCACATGTGGAATTATTCAGCAGCAAAGACTCAGATGGCAGGTTCATTACCAAAAGCAGATAACAAAAGAACAAATTAGTCATTAAGAAGCATATGAAGTGTGGGCTTGAAAAGTGAGGCTATAGAGAACGTTTTGGAGTTACAAAGATATATATGTTCAACAGCATGAGGACTGGGCATGAGTGAAAATAATTCCTTTGAAAGTCTTCACTAATATTACAAGGTTACTACTCTTAAATAACCATTTCTTTATTAAAGCAAAAAAATGCTCATCTTTTGCCAATGCCTCTGAGTCTAAGCGATGTACTCTGGTTCCTCATAATACTACTGAATTAAGCTGAATAATATTACTGAATTATGTTGAAGAGATAGAGAAGAAGGAAAACCAGTGTCAGGAATCAGAGAACTAAGAGATCATACCAGAATAATAAAATTTATTTTGTGTAAGAAAAGCAAGGAGCCAAGATCCTCACCTTCTGAAGCCAATAGAAATACCAGTAGATTTAAAGCAGTCCATATAATTATTTTATTGCTACACATATAGAATAGTGAAGTTCTTAGATATATATGAATGTTTGCATTTGGTTCCAGATTGTCTTTACAGTAAAAAGAAATTCAGATTAATAGACCTGTGTCACACTGACTCAGCAATGTGCCAAGATTAGAAATCATGTTAATATTTTATCTTAACACAATCCTATCATATTCCTATATTTTTTTACTTCTGAATGCCTCCTCATTTTGTTTGCTGTATTATATACTGACAAGAAAGCTCCTGAACAAATCATAGAACCATCAGACTCACAACTACTAATAACTCCCTCTCACCACGGTAAAGGCAGTTTTCTGACCCCTCTAATGTATTTCTCATAGCTTTTCTGTTTAGGGAAATTATCAGGAATTCAGAGCATTGATGCCTTCAAAGCATAACCTAGACAGAAAAATAGCTGCAAACTGACTATTTGGAGGTCCTATGTTAGAAATCACAACTACTCTGCTACAGGGAGTCCAGATGTGGAAGCCCACAGTAAGAGTAATTCTATATATCTCAAATCTCTACGTACATGCTTTGTTGCCACAAGAACCGTGTCAGTCATCTCTCATATGAAGTCAGAATAGTCTTAGTGACTCTCATTCACTATGTATTACATGATACACCTCACACAGCTTCTCATGTAAGAATTAGTATCTCGCTCAAGCCAGTTATCTTTACCGATACCAAGAAATAAGCACACCATCAGAATGAATGCAAGTATTTTCAGCGACTATTTGGATAACATAAGCTATCATCTGGTAGCACTTACCTTTCTCCAGTAGTTGCACTGGAAGTTGGAGACTGACTTTGACTCAACACTCAATTACTGTTAATTTAAATTAACAAATAAGATCCATTACTATTAACAGAAACTGCAAGCAAAAATAAATCTCCGTATTTCCCCCCATAAAGCTACTAAGAAGCAGTTATTCTCTTTGAACACCCCTACTTGAGAGAAATTTAAAAAAATAAGAAAAAAAACCTTCTCCATTTTAATGCTGTATGTTCCTTCTCTGTGGATCACCAGTAAAGAATCTGCTTATGGAAATAAAATAACTTGAATAAAAGTATCCCAAGCATGTGTAGGTAAGATCAGCAGTCTTACCTTCACTATTTTGATGACTTTTAAAGTTAAATCGGCTGAAAGACTGAAAGCACTACACAAGCATGGTCTCGTACAATACATACCAGTCTATATTACAAATAATTTTGCATTGGCAGTTATATCCACTTGGTTTCAGTTTTAGAACAACAAAAGAAAATGTTAAAAATATGTATTGTTTTTCAAGTTAGTTCTTTCAGCTCCAAATTTTTTTACAGATTTATCTTTTTTCTAGCACTTAATTTTTCAGCGTTGTAACAGTTTTTTAACACTGCACTTCAAAACAAGAATTCAGTCTCTTAAGGGGAGGTTTCTTAGAAAACCAGGGATGAATTTTCACTCCTACCTATCATGTCATATCATACCATGTAGTTCTTAGCATTATAGGGCCCTCAATCCTGTGTTAAGCAAAATAAAAATAATCTTTTCCATGTGATAGGCCAAATATGGAATTCTCAATGATTTTCTTTGACCTTTGGAAATACTCCATGCTAAAAAATATCCTTATAGTGAAGAGCTAATTGTTATCCTTCTATGCATCAAATAATTTACATTTACCCTCTAGGGCTTTTATTTCAGTTAGCTGGTAAAACTAACTATTTGAGACTTGTAAACATCCCCATTAAGCTTAATCCGACATTTTCTCAGGAGATAGGAAAAAAATTATTCCTCTACACGTATATATTCCAATTCCATATATGTATTTCCAATTTATATTCAAATACTTTTCCTTTCACAAGATATTCTTAATCAGAAATTTGCACAGCAGAATAATCAAATCAACGAGAGAATTTTGGCAAAACTAAAGTTAGGAATACTTTTAATAACTTCCAGAAGTACTCCAAGAGATTTATAGGAAGTTCCTCTTCACAAAGTATGCACTCATCTTAAAACAGTGTTACCTTGAGAATACATGCTATGTAGGAAGTGGATTTAAAGTAGAAAATCTGTAGCTAAAATACAATATGTATTTGAATAAAATACTTGCTTTTGGGGCATTAAGAAATTATTTTTTTTTGTTCTAAGCAACATTTCTCTTATCAGATAATCTGAGACAGGTAAGCAATCTGTATAGATATAGAAGTTTCTTCATCCAAAGAGAATCACCTGCACAATTAGACTATTATGATGCGTGCTAGGTTCAGGGTATCTATTGACTTTCTCATGGATATGCTTTCTTTTCTTCTAATTTCTGTCAGCTGAGTTTATAGCGTTTTCCAACTGCCATTAATAAGACAATTCAGGAAAGCAGTTGTCAAGTTTATGTTTTGTGACAACCCTCATTTCTCACCTCCTTGGCATACTTATTTCCCTGTTCTGACAAGCACAGTTCTGTGTTTTATCTCAAATTTTTTTATACTTGAGCTGTTCTGTTTAAAATCAAAGCATGCAATGCTTGACAATCTTATCTAAAACCTCATCAAGTCCTATGTTTACCCAAGATGTAAATCAAGGGGGTTTTGATTTTAAATCAATTTTTGGCTTTTAACTGGTGCTATTTTTTACAGAAATTCTTCATCATTCAGGTACCATAAAATCAGAAACTGTGGTAGAAATGTTTTCTTGGTGCATTTCCCTGTCCTTTCACCTTTTAATATAGTCATATCTGGCCACTGGCCATATGACTTTCCTGACAACCCATAACTTACCTCATGTGAAGGAAGCAGAAACAAATGCAACCATTAGATTTGCTGTAGGCTATTAAGAACAATTACAGTAATTGAATCAGAACAGGAACTAAAAACTTTCAGTATCCTTTTAAATCTACCTGGTAGTCTACTTTCTACAAAAATCATCCCTTAAAAGAATACAAAAAAACCCTTATAACTGAATTGTGATTTCCAAAACAATGTTTTTATGGAAGAAGGAGAATTTACTGTGGAGAAAGAGGATAGAGAAAGGAGCACAGAGAATTGAACTCTGTACACAGATGTCTCCCACACAGTGCAGTTGAGCACATTTTTCCCACTGCAGAACTTCTGACTAGTATATGGCCTTGGCGTTTTTCTTTCTGACACTTAAACATGTAGGCAAGTTTTTTCTAAGGTTATGGACAACATAACCAGAAAAACCCTTCTGAACAATAATGTACTCTAAATGACCTTCCAAGAAGCTTCAAGCTTCCAAATGTGATAATATAACACTGCAGAGGTGCATCTGCTCTCAAGAGTGTTGTCAAAGCTGGAATCCATTGCTTCAGTATCCATGATGGGAGTCATGCCAAGTTTGAACTTGCAGAACGTAGTTTGTCCCATTACACCAAATTGTCACTATATTTGCACTAATTTAATCTTGTTTTACTTGAAATGCAGTAAAGTTTCAGCCTTGAAACTGCCCCCATGAATGAGCAGTAAATGCTTTCTGTCTCTTAAAACTAATAGCTCATATTTTGCTGAGAATCTTTAATAAGTCTAGAGGACAGAATTAGTAAGTCTTAATTATTATCATTTTTATAATTTTATCTGATATCTTTAGGCTTCCTTCTCAGAAAATAAAGATGCATTATAGCTTTGCCGGAGAATCTATTCTGTTCTTTTACTTAAGAAATTAATTCATATTATTGCGACATTACTGACTACCAACTAAAAATTAACTGGAAATACAGTGCTGTGAATAAATACCCAGGTATTCTCTAGAGTTAATAAATACTATTCTTTAATAAACTATGAGCAATGACTTGTAAATTGTTTCTCTCTCTATGAAAGTTAATTACCTCTTTCTTTTAAAAATAAGTCATGTACTACGAAAGGGAACGTAGGTCATACTGTGAAGTTTTCCAAATACTCAATAGTAGTTCTTACATATGCACTTTCCCTCTTTAACATGTCATGATGGAAAGATCTGTATTTTTGGTCTAAATCAGATATAATTAATTTTATGTGGGTATGGCAATGCTCCCTCTTTAATCATCCCTGGTGAGGTCACATCTTGAGTGCTGTGTCCAGTTCTGGTCCCCTCACTACAAGAAAGAGATTGAGGTGCTGGAGCAAGTCCAAAGAAGGGCAACAAAGCTGATGAAGAGTGTAGAGAGCAAGTCATGTGAGGAGCAACTGAGGGAGCTGAGGTCATTCAGTCTGGAGAAAAGGAGGCTCAGGGGAGATCTCAGGGGAGATACTGACCTGAGTTGTCTATCTAGAACTCCCTGATAGGAGGTTGTGGCCAGGTGAGGGTCAGCCTCTTCTCCCTTGCAACTAGTGACTGGACAACAGGAAATGGCCTCATGCGGTCCCAGAGGAGGTTCAGGTTGGACATCAGGAAGAATTTCTTCACTGAGAGGGTGGTCAGACATTGGATCAGGATTCCCAGGGAAGTGTTGGAGTCTCCATCTCTAGTGGTTTTCAAGATATGACTGGACATGGCACTTAGCATTATGGTCCAGTTCACTTGGTGAGTAGTTCAATCAAAGGTTAGAATCAATGATCTTGGAGCTTTTTTCCAACCTTAATAATTCTATGATTCACCCACTGCAATATAAAGCTAATTTCTGAAAATTCTCTACCCTGGCAGCAGTCCAACAGAAAAAAAAGGAAAACTGTGTTCTCCCTAACTGTTGCATAAAGGGAAAACAATTACTACTCTTCTAAGGACATCAGCAGAAACAAGAGTAATAAAAATTCATCTTCTACAGACTCAAATATCTTACTGAGAATGAAGTTTAGTAGAAAACCCAATGGGCTGTTATTACTTTTGTTGCTGTAAGGTCTGTGTGCATCTGTTTATTTTTAATATTCATTTTTGCTAACCACTGTATATGCACATGGGAAAAAGACTGATCCTCACCCTCAAAGAAATTGACTTTAATACAAACTACTAGAGAAATTTCAACAGGCTGGAAGTGAGATGAGAAGATCTAGAAATAGAAACAAAGGTATTGTTCAACATGATAGAGAGTGATACAGCAGTCTCATTAGTACAAACTGAAGCAAGGAGAAAAAGTCTCTTAGCATAAGTCTCTTTAACACATCTACTGTATTAGGTACTGATATCTCCACTACCCTGAGGTGCCCACCTCATTTTCTGGAGGAATTTTTTCCACTCTTAATGACATCAATGAAGACAGTCAGCTCAAAGGAATCTTTTTATGCTATCTTAGCCCAAGTGATGAGGCACCGGAGTGGAAAACAAACAAAAAAACCTCCTTACAAATAAAAAAAAATGGTATTTTAATGTTTGCTGCATTTTGAGGCTGCATTTAGGGGCCTATTTTAGTAGTAAAACACCAGGATATTGATTGCTGCTCTTCTAGTGTTCTGAATCGTAATCAAACCCAGACACATGGTTAAGAACGAAATTACATCAACAACTTAACAGAAAATTCCCTTAATGGCAACTTTTATACTACAGTATTCCAATGCCAAACAGTTCTAATTTAATGCACTTACCAAATCCCCAGCATTACTGTCAGTATAGAAATGAACAATTAAAGTCACTGAAACAACATTACTTCTACCCCCACATCAGTGCCACTTTGTGCACCCAGAACATCTGGCATTTATGATACATAATTAGAAAGGGACACAGAAATCCATAATACACTTTAAAGGGAAATGTAGTTACAGCATTAACTATGGAAGGAGTCTATTCCTTCAAAGAGTCAATCAAGTATTAATTAATTCTCAGGATCCTAAGAGACAATCAAATAGTGTAGTCACTTTGCACAGAAAGCTTGATGGAAGTTAGTGCAGCCTATGCAGGATTTTCCGATGTTTTGCCTTGGACCTTATCCTCAGGATATAAAACATTATAGTAGGGCCTCTAAAGGCTGCCTCTGACTTAGAAAACATACATGATACAGTTGTGGAGGTCTTATGCTGGGAAATGCCTTCCCCTTCAGTCCTTCCAAGTTTGAGCAATAATTCTTAATGGATTAAATACAGAAGAAGGAATTAAAAAGATGGATGTTTGACTATTATCTTCATGTTAATATAAAAAATTTATTTCCCAAAACAGTTTTCCTATTGAGAAAACAGGAATAACTGTCTGACACCTTTCACGTTTGGGGCTTTGAGCCTCAAACTATGATTATTAGATAATACAAAAACCTCAGATAAAATAATACAAAGAATTCAGATTACTTAGGCCATGGAACTAGAAGATAAAGGCTAGTGTTCAGAAGATGGCATAGCTGTACCTTTGCTTAGTCCTTTCTGAGGACTTTCAGTGGCAGAATACTGATCATATCTTCCTATCTTTAAGTAGAATGCCTGTAACTTTCCCTCACTAAATACCTACCTAAAGATACTGACCGGCCAGTATCATATGCTAATGCACCAAGTTGACTGTAGAGTATACATGAAGAACTTCAGTTTACACTGATATCAATCTCTTGCCAGAGCTGCTGGGCTGATTGACAACAGGAAGTCAAAATTAGATCTCTTCTGCAGTGACACTGCATAGAGGTACACCGACAGTGCAGGTTACTAAATTTGCTGGGTCTATAGTGTACTATAAAACTAGATGTTCTGAAATATTAGCAGCAGCTTGGGTGAGAATCAGTCTTTCTGCTTTTAGTTGTGTAAAACACATGCATCTACATATACTCCAAGGTAGTGGTGTGAGGTGCACCTCTAAATATAACCTAGCACCCTGCTCTATCTGGCAAGTAACCCTTGAAGATGGTGTCTGAAAACTACCTGCCTTATATTCCAGTGGTTATGACTGGTAGACCCTAAACCAGAAAAATGGACTGGAGTGAAATATTTTCTTGTACCTTCTGATAGTTACTGCATCCTCTTCTTTAGAATCTCTTGTTAAACCTCTCAACAAATATGTCACAGAAGAAACCCAGAAGCCCCAGGGTTTATGATTCACTTATTTGGATTTCATGGTACATGTTCTTCATCTGGGAAATTAAGCTATGTGTTTATAGACATTGTAGAATGCAACCCAATAAAGACAGGAGATCTTTACACACAGTCACAGACAAAACCACCAACTGGACAAGTGTTACAACCTATTTAAATGTTCCAGAAAGAACTTCAGATTGGAATATTCCCTAAGCAAAATTAAAACTCAAATAAAGTTATCTGTTGATACCAAAACCCGCGGTTTTTTTTAATTAATTGTAAGAGATGCAAAAAGAAAGAGGGAAAAATAAGCAAAGGTTGAAAAAAGCTATTACTTTCAGAAGCATAGGAAAGGTACTACCAAAAACTACCTTTCTGCTGAGACAGTGGGGGGGAAGGAGCAGTTTCTGCCCTTGTTTTTTTCATTCTCTGCCACTTTTCAATGTTATCTCTTTAATGTTGGGGGTCTTAGCAGCTTAGTTCTCTGGAATGCAGCCAGGATGCTTGGTTTTGCCGCTCACGTTTGAGCCGTGTTCCAGGTTATGCAGATTCCCAATCTTTGATCCTCAGTAAGCAGCACCTTTTGGCCCTGAGAAACATGGTAAGGGTAGAAAGATAAGATATAACTCAAGCATGTGGCATGGTGGGTCTCAGTTCTTCTCCATGCCAGCAGAGTTTCAGTCTCAGGTGGCAGGCAGGCAGCATGCGGTGGTGGAGAAAAGGCAAAAGGGAGGTGGGGAGAGAGATGCACAGCTATGGTAATCGGTTCTCTCCTTTCCTCTCCTTAAGTTTTCCAAAATTTTTCCTCAACCTTTATAGTGTTTAAAGGAGGTTGTGCGTGGTTTCTCGGCACGTAGCCCTATTCAGATGTTTGAAGAGATGTCATAATCATAAACAACAGCAGGATCTTTTGGCAGGAAAACTTCAGCAGGAAGCTCTGGTAAAGGTTTCTGGTAAGAAGGCTGGCAGAGAATTTTTGGTAGGAAGTTTTGACATGCAGAAACAATGGTAAAACACTGGGGTTTTAGTATTTCTGTACTATCCATTTGTTAGAACAAGCACTAATATTCTTTTTATGTATGTTGCTCGGGATAGCAGTCGCACAATTTTCTTTACCTGGTTTACTGTTAAATTAATTAAAAAGTGCTAGGATGGTAAAAAAGGCTATTCTGACCAGAAAATATTTCTTGTCACTTTTCTTTAATACGTTTTGGTGGGTCTATTTTTGTGTGTGCTTAATAAAACTGAAAACTAAAAACCAGTATGTTAATAACAACCAGAAAATATCTAATTTTATAAATTAACTTCTTTTCAAAAGGTAGTTATAAGCCAATCTTTCTATTAGTATATAGTCTGTGGGAGCCCCCGGTGGTCCAGGGGAAAATTCACTGCACTGTCACTGCAGAGACCCGGGTTCGATTCCCGGTCGGGGCCCCTCCCCGGGCAGATGGAGCTCGTTAGCCCATAAGGCAATCCATCTACGTCCTGAGGACCTCGCTGCCACCGTCCAAGTGTGCTTGGCCCCGGCAGATGAACCTCAGGATTAAAGGGTGGGCTCAGTTCCGCGCACACTGTGTCTCACCTAAAAAATCCAATGCGCAGGCTGGAAGGTGGGAAGACCTTCCCCGGTTCTTCGTTCGCGAAGAGACTGGCCATTTTATATAGTCTGTACTCGGCAACATTATCTTTGAGAACAGGATACAAGTTTTTCCATGGGGTTGCACACAACTAAGGAATAACTCATATTTAGGGAAAAATATTTCCAGACAATAAAGTCTCCTAGTAAAAATGTAAGATCCTAATCTTCAAAGCCTTAAGTCATCTGCACTGTTTTTAGACAAATGCGAGATAACTGAACAATGTAATATTGTGGGAATACCCCTTGCATTTCAACATATTGGTTCAGGTTCAGCAGCAGTAATACCATTCAGTTAAGTTCTCTTGAGTGAAAAATGAGGCTTACAGTCAGGTGTCGGCAAAACATCATCTAGATAGGCTCAACAAGGTTCCTCACTCCTTGTCTGCCTTGGCATGTCATGTACACACAGCTTCTTCTGTGACGAAGAGCAAAATGTGGAAGCAGATGAACAGCAAAGGAATGGCAACAGTTGCAGGTGAGCACAGCCTTAGCTCCTGAGTGAAGTCAGTGAGCAACTTTAGACATGAAGCCCAAAAGACTTGGTGCATGACAGTACTGTCAGAGTGTGAGATGCAGCTTGTTAGGTTGACTGATAGACAGATTGTATATTTTTCTCCATATGAGGATCAAAAAATTGTGTATTTTCTTTCAGGTAAAAGAGGCCTTCCTGTCAATTAACTGAAAGACTACTCAGCTCACAATGACTGAAGTTTTCATTTCTGTGCCAGAAAATCGTACAGAGAAGCTCTCTCACAGGGTAGTTTGGTAAGAATAAATTAGACTATGCATTAATGAGGTTTGCAAGATTCCCTTCCTTCCTCAACTAAAAAAGGTGAAAGACTCCAATATCCTCATTAATTCTGTCAATTCATATTTTGCCGTGATTCTAAAATACTGAAGAAGCCATCAACTCTCTCATAAAAAGATATCACCCAATAAGAATGTAGAAGAAGAAAATGGAAGATTTTGGTGAGGAGGGAAAAATAGGAGGAGTTTTCACTCAAGGAAGCTTTTGCAGTTAGGGAAAACCTAGCATGGCAGAGAATTCTTTCCCCTGAATAGCTCTATGCATATTTTCTCTGTCTGACTCCGAGAGAAGTGACTCCTCTGTTATGAGAAGATACAAGGCTTTCACAGACACGCCTAAGGCCTTCGATGGGAGACAGTCAGACCATAAAGCACAGTCTTGAAGTAACGCGCATGCAAAAGGTGTTGGTATAAAAGTGCCAGAACAGGGGGATGAAGCGCGGGGGGGGG